>NC_051392.1:10511311-10531311 GCF_015228065.2 Penaeus monodon | reverse complement strand
ATATATATGCATTACATACATACATGTATACTTGCAAGCGCACGCACATGTGTACATGTTTACAATTTGGTTTGTTTATTTGTATCTTTTTGAGCGCGATCTGTATCTGTATGTACGTTTATCTGTATCTGTATATGTATACGTATACGTATATGTATAGAATACGTATACGTATACATATAGTATAAGTATACGTATACGTATACGTAAACGTAAACGTAAGTTTACGTTTATATATATATGTGTCTGTGCTTGTTTATGTGCATATGAATGCGTGTGTTCGTGCAAGTACGCACGAACACGGGCACACTCACATGCACACTCACAAATATTTATATATATATATATATATATATATATATATATATATATATATATATATATATATATATATATATGTATATAGATAGGTAGATACACAGATAGATAGATAGATAGATAGATAGATAGATAGATAGATAGATAGATAGATAGATAGATAGACAGATAGACAGATAGACAGGCAAATAGATAGACAGACAGACAGACAGACAGACAGACAGACAGACAGACAGACAGACAGACAGACAGACAGACAGAAAAGACAGACAGACAGACAGACAGATGAATAAGGTGAGAGAGAGAGGCGAGAAATGAGAATGAGTATGAGTGTGATTGAGTGTGAGTGTGTCCGTGAGCGAGTTAGAGTGAGCGAGGGAGTGCTAATAGGAACGTGAGAAGGCGAAGAGCGAGCGAGCAGGACCGCGTGTGCGAGCGCGAGCGAGGCCTCCCCCACATTCCGGTCATGCAGGGTGCCCGACCTACCTACCTGTCGATATCGGCGTCGGGTCGCGGCGTGGGTGCAGGCGGGGCTGGGGGCGCGGAGGGAGGGAGGCTAGGAAGGAAGGAGGGAGGGAGGGAGGAAGGGAGGAAGGCAGGGAGGGAAGGAGGGAAGGAGGGAGGCTCGAGGTGACGACGGCGCCGGCTATTGATCCAGCGCCGGAGAAACCTCACTCACGGCCTTCGTCACTACGGATTACGTGCGGTTTATTCAAACGGTTACACGGGGCGATTGCCGGCCCGTAATGTCAGGGGGTGGGGGGGGAGGGGGGAGGGAGAGGGAAGAGGGGAGGGCTAGGAGGGGGTGGAGGGGGAAGGAGGGAGGGAGGGAGGAGGAGGGGAGGGGAGGGAGGGAGGGAGGGAGGGAGGGGAAAGGAAGGAAGGAGGGAAGGGGGTGGGAGGGAAAAAGGGTGGATGGGAAGGGTAGGGGAAGAGAAAAAGAGATGAGGAGGGAGATGATACGGCGAGAAGGAGGGGGGAAGAAGGGAAGACGACTGAAGGGATATGAGAAAAATAAAATGTGAGGGAGGGAGGGAGAGAGAGGGAGAGAGAGGGAGAGGGAGGGGAGAGGGAGAGGGAGAGGGAGAGGGAGAGGGAGAGGGAGAGGAGGGAGAGGGAGTTGCTTTTGACCACATACCTATTTCACCACATGCGGATCCGTTACTGACAACATATTAATGACCAACTGTTGAATTCTGTTTTTCTCATTGTTCCGGCGACTGAAACTTATCGGGCCCATTCAATTAACGCTGGAGGTTATATCGTGTGTATTTTAATGAACGGAACCGATTTAGTAAATAGGTAATAAATGCATTCGCGGACTTGGAAATGGCTATTTTTGCTAGCCCAGTTGCTAATAATTACGTTTCTCTCATGATAGTAATTCACTCCCGTAATCAGTAAATTGTCATATTTATCAAATCTGATTAACTGCAGTTTGTTACCGCTTACTCACTGCTGTACTTGGAGTCACGGTATTGACTTTGATAGTATTTGGTTAAATCCGATTAAAGGATGTAATATTATGCATAATTATGGCTTTTAATGAGAGAGATGAACCCTCGGGTAGTTGGCATCCGTATCTACCTTCTCGGAAATTTCGCCAGCAAAACTCGCCCCTTTGTCAACAGCCTTGATTGTTAAGAGATCAGTACATCATTCCGGAAGGAGGGCGAGAAGCATGCAGGGTGGGGGGCGCGCTGCGGCAAAGCCTCCCACCCGCGGGAGGCTTCTGCTGCTGCTGCGACAGCGATCCCTGGACAGCATCCAGCCTCTCGTGTCGCTTCCGCCGATGATGACGAAGGAGGAAAGGGCGGTGGGCGGGGAGGTGGCAGGGTCAGGGTTGGGGCAAGGGCTAGGAGTAGGGCGAGGGCAAGGGCAAGGGCTACGACTACGGCTACGGCTAGGGTTAGGGCAAGGGTTAGGGCAAGGGAAAGGGCAAGGGTTAGGGCAAGGGTTGAGTTGGGATAAAGATAAGGACGCCAGATACGTGCCGGTGCATGAGTAAGGAGAAGACAAGCATTAGGGCATGTCACAGGGCAGAGATGGACACAGATGCATGGGCAGAATGAAGAGCAGAAAGAGGTGTAGAACCAAGGAGCGAAATAAGAGAACGATATAATAACAAGAACAAGGGCAACGAAGGGAACGGCGCAGGGGCAAAGGCAGAGGCAGGGGAGGAGTTGCAGACGCAGGGACCAGGGCAGGAACAAGGACGGGAACAGAGCTAGGAATCCGGAACAGGGACCGAGTTCCGTGAGCATGTTGGGAGGAGGCGGCGGGTCGGGTGGAGGCAGCGGGTCGGGTGGAGGCAGAGGGGCTGGAGAGACGAGGTATGGATTTCTGTAGGAAAATGGTCTCACAGTAAAGAAAACAGACGAGGAAAAAATATTAATTGAGGAAATCTAGCTCCCTATGCAAGGTGGGCGGAGAAGGGATGAGGAGGTCATTTGATTTGGGAATTCAAGCCGAGGTTGAAGGATGTGGTCAAAGAAGAAGATGCGAGGAGGAAAGACTGCGATTAGAAAAAGCGATTGGAAAAATAAAAGCCAAGTAAGGAAGACGAGTAGAACAGACCAGTTAAGACGGAACAGAATGAAAAGGAAGATCAGAACAAAAAAAGAAAAAGACAGCAGGATAGAACACAGGAGAGAACTGACCAGAATAGAAAAAGGAAAAGAGATCAGATATACCAGTAATAAGAAAATAAGAAATAAAGAACATTAGAAAGATGCGAAGCTAGACGAGCCGAGTTGGGGAAGGGGTGGGTATGGGGAGACAACTATCGAAACACTCCGGGTGGGGAGACGGACAAAAGAATTAAAAGAGGGCGAAAGGGGGAAAGAGATAGAAGTAGATAAGAAGAAGAAGAGGGCACGTAGAGGGGACGAGACAAAAAAGAAACAAGAGCACAAGGAGAGAAGAGCTGAGGGAAGATCGGATAATTGGGGAGATGAGGGGAAAGTAGAAGAGCCTGACGAGCGGGAGGGTGTATTGATTGATCGTGAAAAATGTACGTGTGCATGTTCGTGAATGGCCAGGCATGGGGAGAGGAAGATTACACGGGAAACAGGATGATGCGGGGAATGTCGAGGTAATGCACTGAATTGTAGAAATGAATGAGGGAAAGGACAAGGAAAGAGGAAGAGGAAGAGAAAGGGAGGGGGAAAGGGAGAGTACATGTGACGGCGAGGGTGTGAAGGCGCCCTCGCCACGGGCGGATGGCGATGTGGTGGTCGCGTGGGGATATTATCACTATATTTCCTCCCTGCACCGCCAACACCCAGCGCTGTGATTGCCAACTGGTACCCTCATCCTGTGCTGGGAGAGAGAGCTTCGGGCCGGCAGAGAAGTGTGTCTGTTGGGAGAACTAAAGTAATGGAAAGGTGGCAGGTCTGCAAGGGAGACGGACCTTGAGAATAAGGCCGGGAGGGAGGTGTATGGTGTGCAGGGAGACAGGATAGGGCGAGTAGGAAGTAGGTCAGCATAGGCGGAGGGGAGGGGGTCTCCCCCCGCTGTTTAACATGCCACCTGAGCCAAACCCGCGCCCACCTCACCTGTCTGTCCAATTCACCTCAACCCCATTAACCTTGACTCACTGCAGCACCCTTAGCTCTATCGTCAGCATTTGTTTTATTGCTTTTTAGTTTAGTCAATTATGCCATCGTAATCAAAGATATGTTGCTACAAAGATAATGTATAACATATTTCCTGTGATATGGGTGTCTGACCCTTTACGTGCAGTGCGTCCCCTGAGGCGACGGGATAATACTTGGTGTATTTTGTTAATTTGTCTTTGTTTTGGTATTTTTCATTCTCAGAGTTCATACTGTTGGCTCATATGTGACCAAATGGGTTTTATGATAATGGATTTGCGAGTTCAGTATCAACCATCGACGCTTCGTGCATTGATATCTATGTGCGAGGAAAGTGAAACCTGGCGCGGGAGGCCATAGACTTCCCACGCTCTTCGATGGCAGATGTCACCGCTCAGTCATTTTGGCTGTGCTACGGGTCCTGGTATGAAGGGGGCGTCCTGATAGTGAGCCATTTGATTGATAGTCAAATTCCCATTCGCATTCGTGTACCTGCAACATGGCCATTTGATGATAGGCTGTATGGCTAATGGCTGCTTTAAAACTGAACATGCGGCGTTGTCCTAATGGGGCTTCAGCAATCGCGGCTGCCGCAGAGGCTATTAAGCAATGATCAATAATTCCATTAACCTAGAAGTTGTCACGAGAGGAAATGAACATGCAGATTAGATGGTAATTTGAGGGGGCGGCGCGGGCGAGGGCCTGGCGAGGGCCGGGCGGAGCTGGCGGAGGGGTTGAGGAAGGGCAGGGAAGGTGAGAGATTTAGGAAATAGAGGAAAGGAACGGTAAATAGGCCTCAGGAGAAAAGGAAAGTAAAACAGTGACGAGGGTGATGATTTGTATGCACCTGGAATTAAACACAATAAGAACGGGAATTAGATAAGAGGAAGAGGAAAAGATGGAAGAGGTCGGGTGTGGTCGAATTAGGGAGTGCAGGACAGGCGGGCGGGTCGTCTGTGTGTGCGTGGGCGGAGACGCACACTGCACTCTCACTCCAAAGCCGGTCGTGGCTCTTGGTCGCCCATGCTTACGGCTCGAGAACATGGTGTTTTGGTGAAACTACAGCGACTCCTATTATGGGAAAAGGTGTTTCGCAAATCAAATGGTGTTATGGTGGGAAAGTAGTGCCATGGTGAAATAAAACATAAAATGATGGGCGGCAACATGGAGATGAACTGGACACGCGACGCCGGCCACGATGAGGGAAGACACACGATGCAGCAAGAGTAGAATAAAGGTTAATGGGGAAAAATAAGTAATGGAGTGTCAAGGCGCAAGAGATATCATTAACGTGATTAACGAAGAACGGCGTGGGGAGGACGAGATAATTTTAACGAGGGGCAGAGCAGGGGCGGGGTTGTGTAAAACAGCGTTAATAAAGCACTCTGAAGCACGTGAGTCATTGATTGGAGGGCAAGATTGATTTGGAGAGAATGCTAGATCCTGTCGATCGCATCCCCTCCTTGTCTGTCCCTCTCTTATTCCCTTTCTCCCTTTTCACCCTCTTCCAATAAGTTTACCCTTGGCTGGCCATGGAAATTGATAATCTCGGCAAAAGGGGGACGGCAGGAGCGCCGCCGCGCCGTCCCGGAGGTGGCCATGACAACCCGTCCAAAACAACGCTAGGCCTCCGCGCTCCCCCCCCCCCCCCCCGCCCTCCCTGCTCGCCGTGAGGGGAAGCACGTCAGAATTTATCTTTCTCATCCTCGCTCTCCCTCTTCCTCTTCCTCTCCCTCTTCCTCTTTCTCTTTCTCTTCCTCTTCCTCTTTCTCTTCCTCTTCCTCTTCCTTCCCCTCTTCCCCTAGCTCTCCTTCTTCCTATCCTTATTCCTTCCCCTCTTCCCCTCCCTCTCCTCCCTATCCCTATTCCTCTCCCTATTCCTCTCCCTATTCCTCTCCCTCTCCCTCTCCCTCTCCCTCTCCCTCTCCCTCTCCCTCTCCCTCTCCCTCTCCCTCTCCCTCTCCTCTTCTTCTTCTTCTTCTTCTTCTTCTTTTCTCCTTTTCCTTCTCCTTCTCCTTCTCCCTCTTTCCCCTCCCCCTCCCCCCTCCCCCTCCGCCTTCCCTCCCCCTCCCCCTCCCCCTCCCCCTCCGTGCATCTCATCCCAGGCAGGTACAGCTTCGGATTCCCCTTTTTTTCGTTAGATCACTCGAGTTCAAGACTCAGTGATAAGTCCTTCGTATTGTCCTAAGGGGCTTTCGAGATGTCTTCCTAGTTACTTTCTCTCTCTCCTCTCCTCTCCTCTCCTCTCTTCTCCTCTCCTCTCCTCTCCTCTCCTCTCCTCTCCTCTCCTCTCCTCTCCTCTCCTCTCCTCTCCTCTCCTCTCCTCTCCTCTCCTCTCCCCCCCTCTCCCCTCTCTCTCTCTCTCTCTCTCTCTCTCTCTCTCTCTCTCTCTCTCTCTCTCTCTCTCTCTCTCTCTCTCTCCTCGTCCTCCACCTCTGCCCTTCCCCCTCGTCCTCCATCTCTACCCTCCCCTTCTTCCTCCATCTCTGTCCTTCCCCCTCTTCCTCCATCTCTACCCTTCCCCCTCGTCCTTCACCTCTACCCTTCCCCCTCGTCCTTCACCTCTGCCCTTCCCCCTCGTCCTCTACCTTGCAACGAGGAACGAAGCAAACTAGCGGCCATCGTTGCATTATTGCTCTTTTACTGCGGGTTGACATTTTGTTCCTGCTTTTATAGAGGGTAGTAAGGGTGACCAGAGGAGCATCAGTAGGCGGAGGGAGAGGGGGGGGGCGAGAGAGGTAAGAGGTAAGAGGCGGAGGTCTGGAAGCCATAGACAGGCTGGGGAAAGGGCTTAGTGAGGGCCGGTAGCGAGGGCCGGTGTAGTTCCGATGATTCGGAGTTACGGGCGAGGGTGGGTAAGGGAGGAGGGTGGGGGTTTGGGGTGGGGAAGGGAGGAGGGTGGTAGTGGTGTTGGTGGGGTGAGGGTGGTGGTAGGGGTGGGTAAGGAAGAAGGGTGGGGGTAGGGATGGGGAAGGGAGAAGGGTGGGTGAGGAAGGGGTGGGGATGATGCTTGATCGAAGACGCCGATAAAGGTCGGACTGTACCGCGATACTGGTGGCTGGAAGGTCATTAACTTTGGGATCGTTACAGAGAGTTACAGAGGGAAGAATGGGAAAGAGGAGGAGGAACAGGAAGAGAGAGAGGTGGAAGTGGAAGTGGGGGGGGGATGGGGGAAGGGAGGGAGAGGGAGAATGAGTATGAGTGTCCCTATTACTTTGTGAGGTAGGAAAATAATTGGACTGATTGACTGGCTGACTCACTTAGACTCAGACAGACAGACCGGCGTTAAATCTCCACTTCAAGAGTTTCATCTCCTTCGAAAGATAGCTCAATTTAGTTTTGTCACTCTTGGCAGGCATTCTCGGTAAACTTGTCTAATGTGCCACTTAATCAACAGATGTGATATTTCAGATATGTGTATTTAACTTTGTAATTGGATTTAGAAGTATAGAATATCCTGTATAAATTGATGTATTGTAAGAAATGGAAAAATGAAAATGGTAAATAATTGATTATAATTGAAATGTTGGAAAAGGTTGATAATTCAAAAGATGAAGATGGGGATTTGTATTTTATGAAGAAATTATTTGGTAGAAAAAACGAAACAGAGCTGGTGCCTCATGTCACTAAAACAAATAAGTGCAATTTAATACCTGCACCTTTTCCTAACTTCTGCTGGAGTTCGCGAGGAAATGTTAGTTCTCGTTGGGGGGAGGGGGTTGTGTGTAGGGATGCCACTCTGGGGAACTTTTACGGTGTTTCTATTGCAGAACCAAATGTGTCGTAAAGCGCTAATGCTTATATATTTTTAGGGGTTTAGATGCTATGCCACGGCCAATGATATCGTTATACCTAATTAAATATCTTCTGGGAAGTGTTTCTTACGACAGCCGAAACGTTCAAGGGCGGGGAACGGGAGTTGGGAGCTCGATAGGGTTCGGGGAAAAGTACCTTGAAGATGCCGAGAGGAAAGGGGAAGCGAGCGGAATAAAGTTGACGAGCGGGCGGGCGTTGATGAGAAGCGGGCTCGTCCGGGTGGAGGAAGAAAGGGAACGAGTTGGCTTTGGCAACATGGAGAGAAAGACGAGCCTTCTCCCCCGCGGCCGAGACCAACAAAGAGGAAATCCCGGCGAGAGAAAAGAGGCCGCAACCTCCTTTCAGTTCAGGTGTTTTTCCATTTCTCGCTGCCTCCGCTGTTACTGAAACGGCGCCCCTTCCCCACTTACTACTCGTGCAGTTCAGCTACCATCAGGATTATCAGTAGTCGAAAGACTGCACTTCTGACAACTGCCGATTCGTGCGTCAAAAGCATGCTGATTGGTTCAATTAGCGGCTTTATCGTTATTCATGATTTTCATCGTTATTCATGTATTAAGAAGCTCACCTTCAACTTTTAGTATAATACCGCGTTACCACACTGCTACTAGCACTATTTAAACAGATATCACTATGGTCAGTAACTTTACATAATATCAACTTCGTATATTATTATTGTTACTGCTGCCAAAACCATGCTATAAAATCTACATTGGGTTCCATTAATGACTGACAGCTGTATGTATAGCCAACCAGACCATTGTGTTCCGGAAATATTATAATGCCATTTTACTTTATTTATCAAGTAATGGTCTGAAAATACTTTTGTTTTAAAAAGCAAACAAAGAGATTAGTGTTGAAGACTTGGAAGTGTTCCCTTTTTTATGTACTGCACAGGACAACACTTTCAATATGAGTGTATATATAATTCAAACCTTGGATGCCTGATCAAAAGGGATGAATATGTTTCAAGTTTTGTTTATATTTTTTTGTCTAATATTTCTCTCACACACACACACACACACACACACACACACACACACACACACACACACACACACACACACACACACACACACACACACACACACACACACACACACACACACACACACACACACACACACACACACACACACACACACACACACACACACACACACACACACACACACACACACACACGATGTGAGGTACTGTTTGTTAAAGCTCTTCTATGGGGATAGGTTGCTTTAGATGCCAGTTGCTACCCTTTTTTATTAACCTGTGTTTTGGTTAATATTCTTTTACCATAGTAGATACTTAATTTTAATAATTGTGTCTTGATTTCCAAAAGGATTATGAGAAATTAGTAACCCCATGAGGAAACTCTTTTTAATATAACATTTACTATATTGATAAGAAGACACTTATTGATGCAAAAATTGACTTTTTTTGTTTCTTTGATATTATACTTCGTCATAGCTACAACAGTTGATTTTTGTTGCAGGCTGATGCATCAGTGGAGATGGAACAGCGGCACTTTGTGCACGCCTCACTTGACTACGTATTTCTGCTACAGGAGGTCCAGGAGAGGAAGAAGTTTGAGTTTGTGGAAACGGTAATCTTTTTTACTCATTCTGTATTTTATGTTGTACTTCACAAATGAAAACAAGTTTGATTTGTTCATGTGAAAGTAAGAGTGCAATTTTTGTTATTTCAGTTTTTAGGAAATAAAGATACTTGACTGGCTCAATTCCAGTATTTGTTCTGCCTGCATAGTTTCAACAGGGTCCTATATATATAATATACTTCCTTCTTTCTTCATTTGTTGATTTCACTGCTTTCATTCTCTTAGTATTATCATAGGTTTTACCTGTAAGTGAGGTTTAGCCTTATAGTTGGTGTAGAATGATTCAGTTGGATTCATTAATTGAAAATTTTAAAGGTAAAACAAAACAGAATATAATTGTTTGATGGTGTTATTCAAAATGAATATACATGGAATTGTTTAGGTGGAAGTAAGTTATTCATTAAGTTATTACTTGTGGAATTATTTATTTCTGTGACCATTCCTTCATTTATTTATTTATTCACTTGTTCCCTCTCCCTTACAGTTATTGAGTTACATGTATGGTTGGTTGACATTCTATCATCAAGGCCACGAAGTGTTCAATGACTGCAGCCCTTACATGCGTGATCTGCAAGTTCGAGTACAAAGGGTCAGTCTTGAAAAGAGTGTTTAGAAAAAAAAAAAAAAAAAAAAAAAAAAAAAAAAAAAAAAAAAAAGTTTTGGTTATGACATAATGGTATATTTATGTATTTCCTAAGATTTTATGTGTAGAACATAGTCAGATATTTACCAATCTTCTTTGAGCTTCATATGTCTTAGTGGAGTTTTTTTATGAAACCAAGCATGGCAATGAAATGTAAACTTATATTCTTTTTATATCATTCTATACCCCCCTGCCTGTGGATATAACTTCCACCCTTCAGACCCGAGAGAACTTCTTAGCAACCCGCCAAGAGTCAGTGTCCCTGAAGAACAAGATGCTGGAGGTGCGTAAGACGGTAATGTGTCTCCGCTGCTTCTCACTAACTCACACCTGCCTAAGCACACACTCTGTACCTGGTATTATGATGCTTAAAAAAGCAAATTGGTATTTGTGAAGAATTTGCATAATGTATTTCTAGTTTAAATTTTTGTTATATTATGGAATTATATTTTAAAATGTTTTTATCAATGTATATGATTTCATTAAAGAAATGAGATTGGATGTATATACGCTTTTATCAGGTTCCTTCTTGTTTTGATATTTTTATGGCTATATACTGAAAAAGACAATTTGGTGAATTATGTATAGTCTTAGCACATATAAATGCTAATATTTGTTAGCATCATGAAGATCATAGATAAATTTACCATTGAAAACAAGAGTGGATTATTTCATATACATAAAGTTATTTATTATCAAAGGTCAAGATTCAAAATTATCATGAGAATGTTATCAAGGAATTGATGAGATCAAAATGAATGCATGTTGAGTTGATATGCCAGCCAGAGTGTGTGGTAAGGTATCAGTGGGGCTTGTTGCTATGTAGCCTGTGTATTTTACTGTTATTGTTGTATGGTAATTGCATTGAGCTGTCTTGTATTAGTAGTGGTTTTGGTCTGATATTTTGTTTGTTCATAGCAGAGTTTAACATATTTAATTTGTCTAATATTGATTAATCTTAGATTTTTTTTACTTATAATTAAACCTTAAAGTTTAATCCTAACTTTAGTTTACCTTTGGTTGCTGATCTGTTTATATGAGGTTACTTTTGATCAAGGATCATTAGTGCTTTTTAAATATAGTAGTATCAACTGCATTATTTGATTAATGGTCTTGCCCCTTTCCAGCTTGTTTTTCAGGTAAAAAGCATGTGTTCTTTTGTAGGTCATCCTGTATGCATCGCTAATGGTGAACAGAACATGCGTCTTCACCTGTTTCCTGTGGTACACTTGATTGATGTTAAATCTCTTAGACTGTCAAGGCTTTAAAGAATGAAACTTTTTTTTTGGTCTGATTATTATAATTTTTTATATATTAAATGCATGCCAGAAATAACTTGTATTAACATTTTTATTTTACTGCAGTGGAAGTTTCTTACAGCAGTATGCCTCTGGAGCACTACTCTCTTTTTTTTACCAAGCCACCCTTTAATGGTGCCTCTTTAGAAATATTCATTGAATTTAGAATGGGTAGATGTCGGTTAACCATTACAGATATTAGTGGTGTAGTGCAATATTTCTTGTTTAATAACTAATAATATTACAAACCACCTTTACACTTGAGTTCATAACACTGGGATATAGGATGGCTTTACTATCTCCTCTTGGTGAATTTTCAAATAATCTTGTCATTTTCCTGGATGATGTTATGTTCAGTGATTAAAAGTCTCCTCATAACTTTAAGTAGATTATGTTATACCCTTAACAGTAAAGAATATATGTGGGTAGTTTGTTTATATATTTGTGGAGCAACCACTTTAGTTTTATTTTATGTTGGATGAGGGTAAATATTCTAATGTAAGGGTCATGATTTTGTGTAATTTTGATTATGTCTCCTTGTGTCTATATATGTGATCCTCTCCTGCACTAATTTACATGTTGATTTTGACAGTGTTGTTTTGCCGTGCTGCCAGTCAGTCTTCTTCCCCTGTCTATTCCTGTATGGCCAGAACTTTCCCTAAGAAGTTCCACAAGGGATTATATCTATTAGATTTATCATTTATATTATTCAGAGATTGTTTCATACTGTTCTGCTGTTAGGTACCCAGGTTTAGTGGTAACATTTAATTAATGTGACAGAAAAATATTTTTCACAAAATCAGAAAACAAATTCTTTTATCCTTTTGTGATTTTTTTTGTGCAAATATTTGCATGATACACAAGCTTTTTTTGTAGGTAGATTGAGTAAAACAGTAGTGTAATATGTATTTAGTTAGGAAAAAGGTGACTCTCAAATAAAGTTGTTATCTCTTCATTTATACTTTAGAACATTAACAAATTTGATATATTGTTGCTCATACTAGTGTGACCTTAAATTATACTTCAAACTGATGGGTTGATCAACTCTCAGAAGATATGCTAATAATTTCCACAAGAATTTGTAGATAGGCAAAAGGTAGTCAGCAGAGAAAGACAAATGCACCTTCTACAAAGGTAGTAATAGGCAATTTATTTTTAATTCACTCTTATGGTTATATATTTTTCACTGATTTTATTTCAGGTACTTATTTTTGATAGAAATGTAGGGCCTTACTTTTCATATTGCATTTTGCATTATGTTTTCCTGTATGAAAGTTTTTTTTTTTAAAGGGAAGTATCCCTCAGAATTAGTAAGACTGGTGATTTGTTGACTTTTAACTTATTGATCTTTAATTCTGGCCACTAATAATATTGCAATCCCTGCAGAAATCAATGGATCCAGGCAACATGGACAAAATGTACACTCGACAAGGATATCTCTTCCTGATGGAGAAAAGTAAGTTGCAAATGGTTGATGGTAATTGTTGCCTGGTTTTATGTTACTTGTTTTGAAATATAATTTCAGAAGAGCACTCCCATGTGTTATATTTTGATTTTTATTATTCTTTTTGTATTAGTTGTTATAAGTTATTGTTGATATGGGGATTATAGCCAGTCAGTGGAATAGAAAAGAGAAAGATAATCTTCATTTCGTGCCTATTTTATTTTTGTTCATATTATTTCCCTTTGTTCCTTAAGTTGCTTTGATTTTATGATCTGAATGCAGCCATGGTCTTATGTATATTACAAGGCTGAACATATTAGGCAAAGTCAGTGCATAATTGTAGTACTAATATTAACACAATGTGTTGGTATTAGATAGATATATAAATTGTATTGGTATTAAAGATATATCCTTTATGTCAAAGAACACTCAACTCTCTTAAGGAATGACTGATTTTCTTCAGAAATTATATGCAATTCAAATTGATATCTGATTGTGTGAGATTTGTATGTAGAGGTCTTCGTAAATCTTTGCTTCCCTGTTATATAATGCTTTGGCACTCTTTATCAGTGTATATAGTTCCACTTTTCACATATGTACAGTTTTCAAATTTTGAATTTTAGCCAATTTACAAGATTCTACAGGACATTTGGGGTTCTACTCTCTTACTATTTCTCTCAATGAAATCATATCTTTCATATCTGCCTAAACCTTTAAACTGAAAGCCACATGTTTGTACACAAGCTTTTTCACAATCACTGATGTATTATTTTCTTTGGTATCCCCAACTCAGTTCTGTGTGAAGTTATGATTTGTTTCCTGTTAGTTCTGATTTTACAGTTTACTCAGCCTTTTTGAAAATATTTGATTGACACTGATTTGATTTTTATACATGAAAAATTTTACCACATTTTTTAAAAATTGTTAAATTTGTTTTAGAGTGAAGTTGATAACTATCATCAATTATTTCCTAGAATTGAGTAAAAAGATACAATTGCTATTGGCTTTTTTACCATCAAAGAAGATATACATTAAAATTAGTTTCCTTTTTTCTCAATGAATTTCCTCTCCCAACAACCCAGATGACGTCAAACCTTCACCTGCATCTTTTCCTTTGTTTGTTTTTCAAAGTAAGAAATAGTTTTAGTTTTCATCTTGCTATTTAAAGAGGCTTTCTTATATATAGATATTTTTTTCTAAAACTGCATTTTGATTAACCCTTTGGTGCTATGTACATAAGTATACCACTGTAGATTTGTTTTATGAATTTTATTTATGCATATATGACTTCACAAGTGCTTATTCACCAAATAGTCAATAACTAGGCCTACCTAATGTCAACTGATTACCCCATTCCTTGAATTTTAGTTAAAAAAGAAATTAATTATTATTACTGTTACTATTGTTATTTATACTACTATTATAACTGCTGTTAGTCTTTTTTAGTTTGATAATATTAACAACAGTAATAGTGATAAGATTAGAAAGCTTCTTCCCAAAAATTCAAGGAGTAGGGTAAAAAGGGGAGGTCAGGTAGGCTAAGTAAATGGCTTCTTGATGAGTAAATATTTCTCAAACCATATGCGTGCAAGTGAAATTAGTAAAACAAAACCATGGTCGACAATGCACATATACATGCACTCCTGGCATAACTAGGTTAAACTACTTTTGAATAATACCAGCATCCAAGAAATATGGATCTCCTTTGCACTGTGAGGAGATAGTATTCTCATACATGCATTTTTTGCTTGCCCATTGCTTCATGTTTCCAAAATTTATCTTTATTTATTCTGAATTAGACTGACTGCTCATTCTTTATTTCTCCATAAGGATTTTTCACAAAAAAAAAAAAAAAGTGTTTGTGTATTGTGTCTTTTTTTACTTTTATTTTTAATATTGATATTTTACATCCATGCCAAGGGTGATGAAGAAAGAATTAAGATTTGATATTTTTAAAAATCTTTTCCATTATATGTATATCTTACTAAGCAGTTCAACTTCATAAGATACCTTATGAAACTTATTACAGTTATACTGACTTTCCTCACTTTTTTATGAACTTTATAAAACATCTCTCATCGTGATGCTTGGATTACATGGAAAGACTTTTTGAAATGAATGTCATGCTTTTAGCTTGAGCCATTTAATGCTTACCATTTCTATTTGTTTTTCAATTTATTTAAATGTATACAAGTGTAATGACTTCTGTTTGTGTTTTTATATTTTCTTGTAACATGATATCAGTGTTTATTTATTTATTATTTTTTTTCTTTTCTCTTTTATCTTATAAATTGAGGAAGAAGTGTGTGGATAACTTGCACTTACTTGTTGTTATGTCAGGAGAGCATGGCTTGATTTTGGACTCGTCAAATATGTCAGCATACATTTTTTATTTTAAAACTTGTCATATTGATTTACTGAACATTTATATTCCCTACTACTTAACAGAGAAACATTGAAAGTTTCTCCCTATCTAGTTGGTATAATCTGGCATATCATTTCAACAGTCAGTAAAGAAGCAGATGTGGGAGGTGGGGGAGTGTGTGTGTTTGTGTGTGCCAATCGGTACTTGTGGATGTGTGAAGATTTACACACGCGCACACGCACGCGCACGCACACATACACACACATACACACACATACACACACAAACACACACATACACACACATACACACACATATAAACATATATAAACATATATAAACATATATAAACATAAATAAACATATATAAACATATACACACATATACACACACACACATATACACAAATACACACAAATACACACACATACACACACATACACACACATACACACACATGCACACACATACACACATACATACATATATACATATATACATACATACATACATACATACATACATACATACTTACATACATACATACATATATATATATATATATATATATATATATATATATATGTATATATATGTATATATATGTATATATGTATATATGTATATATGTATATATGTATATATGTATATATGTATATATGTATATATATATATATTATATATATATATATATATATGTATGTCTATGTATATATAATTTTATGTATATATGACTGTGTATATGTATTTATATGTATATCTTTGTATGTCTGTCTATGTATGAATATGTATATATGTGTATAAATGTTTATACGTATGTGTATATATATGCATATGTATATGAATATGTATATGTATATATGTATATGCATGTATATGTATATACATTTATATATACATATATGTATGTATATATGTATGTATATATATATATATATATATATATATATATATATATATATATGTATATATATATATATATATGTATGTATGTGTATATATATATATATATGTATGTATGTGTATATATATATATATGTATGTATGTGTATATATATATATTTGTATGTATATTTAAGCATGAATGTGTGTATGTATGTGTGTGCAAGTATATATGCATGCATGTATATATTTATGAATGAATGAATGATTATATGTATTTATATTTGTATTTATATAAGTGTCTATGTATATATCCATATCTATGCATATGGGTATATTATAGTTGACTATGAAGTTCAAATTTGTACACGTGATGTGGTTTAATACTTGTGTCCAGAAGATAGAAAAATGATTTACTGAATATTCCAAATAGTCATTCCCTAAGCATAGAAGAGTGTGGAACAGAACTAGGGTCAATATTAATATTAGAAAAAAGAAAAAAAAGAAACAGAAAAAAAAAAAAAAAAAATCTATGCCAGAGCTTATATGTTAAAAACATGGGGGAAAATTGAGCTTCTTTATGAGTCAGACTGTACTTGGATCAGAACATACAAATTACTGTTTGCAAAATTAAATTTTACATAAGGCACATAGAGTTTGATGTTGTTACTTGAATTTCAAGAGTAATGATTGATGATGTGATTAATTATAGCAATAGAGCATCACGGTGATGATGATGAACAGAAAAACAGGCTGGTAAAGGGTAAGAAAAAATGTTTCTTAAGGACTGAAGCACTAATATCTTATTTGTTTACATAACAGAGGCATTTGGGACGACCTGGACCAAGCACTATTGCCTTTATCAGAAGGAGAACCGTGTCTTCACAATGATCCCCTACAACCAGATACAACACAAAATTGTACGTTAACTGTGACCTAAATGTATCGGCTGTTTCTTTAGTGGGGCAGCTGTTTCTGTAATTCATAAGAATAGCTTGTCTAAGGGGTTAAAGGGCAGGATAGCCTAGATTATAAGAAAAACTGAAATTATGGTTATTTTTTTGGTTATGTCTGTTAATGATATATTGTTTACTGAGCTATGTTGTTTCTTATAGTTTTATCTGTGATTATTGGTTGTATTTGGTTAATCCAACTGATTTATTTCCTCTTTCCTTTCAACCTAAACAGTGCAAATTTGTAAGTTTCATTTTACCTTTACAAAGAATTCTATATTTTGGAGTGTGATATACAGATGTGTTTGCAATTGCACCATGGTACCTGGTGAAGGGATGTGAAATATTAAATTGTGTGTTGTAATAAAGAAAAAAAAAAATTAAGATAATAAATACAAGAGAAAAAAAAATCTGTAGGATGACTTCTGAAACTGATCTTGCTTCCACTAGACTTCAACGGAGACCATAGTACTCAAGTCTTGTGTCCGTCGAATGTCAGACAGCATAGATAAGAGGTTCTGCTTTGACCTGACGGCACAAGATAAGCCTGGTGTCCTGTACACTCTACAGGCACTGTCAGAGGAGGATCGCAAGCACTGGATGGATGCCATGGATGGGAAAGAGCCTGTAAGTGAAAATGATTGAATTGACAGTTTTTAACATCTGGATAATTTCATGCTTCCCATTGTTTTTGTATAATAAAGGTTTAATGAATATATTACTCAAAACTTGAGGTGGTATGGTATTTGAAATGTAAAGGTTTATAAAAGAGTCAGTATATTTAACACTTGTATTCAGCAATTTGGATATTAAAAATCTCATATTTTTAGGATTTTAAGAGTAAGAGATCTGTGATAGCTGGGTATATTGAATTTATGATTGGTAAAAAAAGTCATCATGAAATATACAAGATATTGCAACTTGATTTGAATTTTAAAATGAAACACAATATTTTTTATTAGACAATAATAAAGTGTAAGCTTTAAGAAAGTAAGCCTCCTCTTATTCTCATTCTTAGAATGATAAAGCAAAACATTAAAGATGTACTGATTCCTTTCTTGTCAAAAATGTAAAGGTATCATGTGCATGGTATATGTCAGAGAATATAGACTTGTTAAGAGGAGGATTTAAATATATATATATATTTTTTTTTTACAGATGTATGCGCACCCAAGTGGAGGTGTTGGATCACAAGAAGAAACCTCCCTAGATGAAGTTGGATTGAATTTCACTTCACGAGCAATAGCAATGCTTGAAAGTAGAGGTATGAAGGACATTTTTTTTTCTTGGAGTTTTTCTTTACTGAGGTTGCATATATCTGTATTTTGATTTTATACCATTATTGAGCATTTTAGTCTCATGTCGCATCTCTTGAACAGGGCTGGAGGATCAAGGTTTGTACCGCTTGGTGGGTGTCTCCAGTAAAGTATCAAAGCTCCTTGCATTGGGCCTGGACCGGCGAAAATCAGAGAAGTTGATGCTTGATGACCCAGCCGAGTGGGAGGTGAAAACCATCACATCTGCCATTAAGCAGTACTTCCGTAATCTTCCGGAACCCCTCATGACATACAAGCTTCACAGTGCCTTCATTGCTGCTGCAAGTAAGTTTGCAATTATTGGAGCATTAGTATGCAAATATAAGTTAAATGAGTAAAACATTTTTGTGCAGTAGTAAAGATTGCTTTGTTATTTGTGACAGAATTTGATGTAAGAATTATTACTTATGCTTAACCCTACAATAACGGTACCAGAAATTTCTGGGTGTCACTCATTCCGGTGACTTCTGGCAACTGTCTAGCCTTTTGGCCGAGGAGTCTCCTGTGTATAGAATTTCCAGCTCGACTCACTTAAGCAAGTCGTGACATCTATAGCCATACCTGTCATGATGAGTTGGTTTTTCATAACGGCTGTAGGTGTGCCCAGTTATAAGAGGTCAATATACATAACCATTTAGGGTGCTATTAAAAATTAGATACCAGGATTAGTACATGAAACAGATAAATGTGACTAAGAACTCACTTCATCCTTTTTATTGCAGAGCAAGATCGGTTGTTTCAGCGTGTAAATGAGATCCACAGTTTGGTTCATAAGCTGCCTAAGACAAATTTCACTGTTCTTAAGACCCTCGTTCAGCATTTAGTAAAGTAAGCAGTGGAATACAGTATCTTGCATTGCATTTTTATATGTTCTTGGTAACTTAAATCTCTAAATGTAATGAATATACTATATTGGTATTGTTAGGTATTACTTAACAACAAAGAAAATTGATTTAACATATTTTTTCTACAGTGTGTCCAGTAAGAGTGAAAAGAATTTGATGACTGTTAGTAATCTTGGTGTGTGCTTTGGGCCAACTTTACTGCGACCAGAAGAGGAGACTGTAGCTGCCATTATGGATATTAAGTTCTGCAATATTGTTGTTGAAATCCTTATTGAGCACTATGATAAGGTAACTGATGTTTACTAGTTGTAGGTCTCTTTCATTTGAATCAAGTGAATATATGATATTTACCCAATAATTATTCTTGAAAATTTAAAAGGCTGTGAGTGAGGATGTATGAAAGCGCTATTGAATGGTTATTGCTTGTACATATCAAAGAAACGTAAATTCAGATTATCTTAGATATTTAACTCCTTGCTGATGGGTAACAGAAATCTTAGAGTGTAATAAACTCTGGTGATTTCTGGCAATGGCCAGACACTGGGCATGGGAACTTCCCGCTCCATGTGCTCTGGTGCATCGCCGCATGTACAGCCTTACCCCGTAGACCATGCAGTATGTTATGACACTTGTACACTTAACCTGTCCAGAAGGGGTTAATGCAAATTCCAGAACATAATGAATGAACTTAAAAAAAGTACATTGCAACTAATAACAATTGGATCATTTTACCAGATATTTAATACTGTCCCGGAGCCTCTTGTGGATGTGAACAGAGTGACAGAAGGAAAGACCTCACCCAAATCATCTCCTCCTCCAAAAACCCCACAGTGCTTCCAGTCTCTTCACAACATACCCTCACCCAAAACATATGCCAGTCTTACAGGTTACGTGGTGATTTGTGCACAAGT
>NC_051392.1:10494189-10509189 GCF_015228065.2 Penaeus monodon | reverse complement strand
TCCTAAAGCATGATATAAATTATTTTAATAATAAGTTCTGGGGCATAATGTAAAAGTATATATAAGCTAATTTTTAGACAGCCAGTTTTGAGAATCAATTTAAAATTTGAGTCCTTAATTATGTTTATAATGTACATACACAGAATAGAAGAAAAACAAAAACTTTGTACAATGAGCATTTTTTTTTTAAAGCAAGATTAAAGAATGAAGTAACACCCACAAAATAACATGGCCAGATGCAAACTAGTTTCGACACCCATATCCCCAAGTGAAATTTAGGGTTCAATCATGACGACAGCATTTGTGATGGAGACAAGTGGGAACCCTAAAGTGGTGGCTGCTTCTGTCAAGTTATGGCTGCACTCATAGATGTGGAAAATGTAGTTAATTTTTTGTTGTAAAAAAAAAGAAAAAAGAATTATAGCTGTCTGTATTGAAATTATCACTCTATTAGTGCAGTTTAATGTTGTAAAATACTGTCCATAGGATGTACAAGATAGCGGAGTCTGATGCAATAGTTCATCGATACCATATTCTGTGCACTTGTAACTTTTACAACAACTGCTTGACTGCTGTTGCATGGCTTTATATTAATTTTGTAGTATTGCTTTGACTGTTTTGTTTGTGTGTTAAACTTTTTTTTTTTGTTAACTAATGTCTTTTTTATTTTATTATATTAACCACTGATTTTATGGGTTTCTGTAGTTGGTTCTTATTTTTCAAGATGAATTTGGTAGACAAATAACTTACCAATACAAGAAAAAATATGAGAAAAGTAAACCTGTCTTCATGAAGTATGCAGTAGATCAGTATAATAATTTATTTATTATTTATGATGCCTTTTTGTAAGACTTACTAATCCACATCAGGAGGAAAAGGTAAACATGGCCTTGAAAGTTTCTCTTTTAGTTTGTGCATAAACTATGTTATTGCTTATATCATTTGCAATGTGTTATATGGTACATAGAATCACTTACTGTAACTTGCCAGGATAAATCGTCACAAAATGTTTTTCCAGATGATATGAGAAGCTTGGTGTAGAAGTGCAAATAGCAAAGCTGTTTTTTTTTTTTAATAATTTGAAAATAGTCATTATTTAGTAAAATTAGAGTGCCATGATATAGGAATAACTTTTCCAGAATTAGAAGGCCATTTAGGAGGGACAAAGGATTTTGAAATGATGCTGCAGATTAAATTTCATAGAAAGAGAAGTTGCATTTTACATTTTATTTTGTGAACTACTCCAGGAATCCAGATTTTTAAATATATTTCATTACCTTTGTGAAGAAACATGATCACTAATATAATATATTTTCATTGCTGTTGTGACATCATGAGCGCGTTGCTCATTCCCTCTCTTGGTCATTTTGTCTGATGGAGCGAGGCAGAACATATCACTGGTCCCCACTGCCAAGCCCACCGTGGCCTAAAGTCATAATAGGCAATAGCAGATTAATAACTTAGCTTCCCTTAAATTACTAACATTATTATACTTGTAACTATTCTGTCTTCAGCAGCCCTTTCTTGATTTTCCCTTCCCTTCCCTTCTGTTCCCTTTTTTCTGTTCCTTTCCCTTTGCATCCCTTCCATGCCCTTCCCTTCCTTTCCTTTCTTTTCCTTTTACTTTCCTTTTACTTTCCTTTTACTTTCTTTTCTTTTCTTTTCTTTTCTTTCCTTTCCTTTCCTTTCCTTTCCTCTCCTTTCCTTTCCTTTCCTTTCCTTTCCTTTCCTTTCCTTTCCTTTCCTTTCCTTTCCTTTCCTTTCCTTTCCTTTCCTTTCCCTCGCCCTCCCCCTTTCCCCTCCCCCTTCCCCTTTCCCCTCCCCCTCCCCCCTCTCCCCTCCCCCCTCCCCTCTCCCCTCTCCCCCCTCTCCCCCTCCCCCTCCCCCTCCCCATCCCCTCTTTCCCTTCCCTACCCTTCCCCTTCACCTTCCCTTCCCTTTCCCTTTCCCATTCCTTACTAAACCAAATTTAGTCTAAACCAGTCTTTTATCCATTGTAAAAAAAAAGAGAAAAAAAAAGAAAGAAAGAAAAAAAAAAGGACAAGCACATGCCAGGTCAAAAGGGATTATGGACTTCAAAAAAATTACTCTTTAATTTTCATTCTCTTATTTTGAAGTGAAGTGAAATATACATTTTTTGAGTTTCCTCTTGATTGGATTTTTTTCACGTGTGACTTTAGTGGTAGTGAAAACTAGTCTATTCATATATATTTGATATCACCAGGGATCACTACACTGTGCATCTTTTTTATAATTTTATAGCATTTTGTTGTAGTTCTTTAGGACATTTTATAGTTTGTTTTAAATTCCTACCTGACACTTATCATGGAGTTCTCTTATGAAGTTTGTGTGATTAAAGCAGCAAGGCCATGGACAGGTGCACTACTGATTTTCTGATTACTGCTGGTGCTGTAGAAATACAGGAACTTCAGGAAGGTCAGAGGATTGTTATAGAATTATTACTACAAAACCTCTGCTGGTCCAGCAAAACATATGATATAGAACTTATTTTGGGGACAGAAATTGTCAGAAAATTGGTGGGAAGCCTATATTTGTTAGCATACTATTACACTAAGTTTATAATTGTTTGCATCCGAAGTAAGTATAAATATTTATGTATTTCTGTGTCTTTGTCTGATTTAATGTATGCTTTTGCTTTGAGCTTGGTATATGCATTTTATCTGTAAAGTTTGAGTATTGTACATGTTGCATGTTTTGATGATACAAGTCCCTAATTTGCATGCTGATGAAGGTCATAATTTGAATGTGTTGTTTAGTACTGCATGTATTTTTTTTTCTTTTTTGATTTTAATGAACATTTTAATTTGTACTATTGTAAAATGTTCCTCTATTATTATGCACCCTATTCATTCTGAATCATTTCATTTTGCATATAAACCCTGCTACCATCTACCTTGCTTCATAAAAATACTGCTTCCCCAGTATATCTTTTATCATCCTTTTTGTACCTCTGTACTGTGTCTTTTTCATCTTTATCCCTTGTGTCATGAGGTTCTCATTCATTCTTAAATGCCTCATCTCCATCTACTAATATATTTTACAACCAGGCAGATTGTGTTTGGTCACTAGTCTGCATTTTTATGGTCTCTATTTTTCCTCACGTATCTCTCTCATGCTTGTTTCATACTTGTCATAACCATCTCACAGAACCACCAGAATTCCATTTTTTATCTTTTCACTCATGCTTTTTCCTGCTTTTTCATTATACTCCCTCCCCCCTCCCCTCAAAAAAAATCATTATTTTCCTATTTTCTCTACTGTTGGAAGAGCACTTTTCAAGTCTTCTTATGTCTATCTAAAATTCATGTGGTGTCTTGTAATCTGAAATCTCCCAATTTTTCCGTACATAAAATAGATTGACAAATAAGTAATAGAGATATTGTTAATATTGGTCTCTGATAAAGCAAGAGTAACTTTTTTAGAATGATAATACCTTCTGTTTTCAAGAGTATCACACCCTTAAATATACTGTAGTATTAATTAATTTTCAGTTGAGAATTGTATAATGACAGTAAGATGAAAGTCTAGTAATGGGATGAAATTAGCTTATTTGATTTTAGCCTTTTTGCAACTGTTTTTTAGTTGTTTATTTATTCTATAACTTTTTGTCTGAATGTTGATGTTTTTTGTTAAAAGCACCAGAAGTTGCATGGGTGTTTGTCTCTTTAAAAACTGTACTTTGCAATGTGAGCTGTTTGCCATTATTTTCTGTGTAGAGTAGAAGGTGCCAAATAAATGAAAATAGCTTGGTATGTACCACTTTCAGGTGCACGACTGGGGACGGCGTACCCGCCCACGTACCGGCAACACATGGAAACGTAAGTACACAGAGCTGATTAATGTTTGTGTAGTTAAGAAGAGATAATGAACATATAATTTTAGAATTTTTGAAGTTTGCTTTTGAAAGGATCCTTTTTTTTCTGAAGATTGAATTTTCAATCTAATGACCTATTTTTTTTTTTGCAAATGGTACAATATGTTTACCATTGGTCCTGGTTAGGTTTGAATATATCTTTGATTTCTCCAGTATCCTTGTCTTTGAAGACTATATATAATTACCACTGCCGATTTACAATAGCCTGTACATATTGCTGTACATCCTCGAATATTTGACTTAGTTTTGAGAGAGGGTGGTGGTATTTTATTTTAAATAAAGATTTAGACAGTCATCAAAAGTATTTAAAAAATAAAGGATGGACAGACATATGTTTGTATATCATGAACAAAGTAGTAATGTACTCTTAACTCAAAATTATATTGATAGAAAGCAAAATCATTGTGAAAACAAAACCTAACTTGGATCTACTCATGCATAGAAAATAACATAGCACATAGCTGCTTTCTTTTGTTAACAGATGGCCTATTTATCAATTTATGCATGGCATTTATATGAAGATTTCATAATCAATCGAGGTAGAGTATCATAACTTGAAATAATTATTTGATATTTCTCTCATGTTAACTAGCGTGAACAAATAATCGAGGATGTATTTTACATGCTAAAGTCAGAGATTTGGAAATGTACATAAACATGTATTTTTATTATTACATTTAACCAGAAAATACTAGTAGATATTACAGATTTTCCCCCCCTTAATAATGGTATGCTCTCATTCCCCCATTATGCCCACTAGTCTGTGCAAGAGACAATCTCTGGAGTACCTCTACTCATCTATGTAAGTGTAGTCACTCACTCTAGCATGTGGTGGTGCATAGCCTCAACCTTCAACTAAACTAATCGTCTCTTTTTGACTTGTATGTGCAACTAGTGATATCCGAGTTGCAACTTGTGATTTCCAAGGTGTTTTAGAGTTCTTTGGATGGAGTCTGGGTTTTTGCTTTGGATCTCATTGGCTAAACTGTTTTTAATTCAGTTGGCCTGTAGTCTGTGGTCCAAAAGGAGAGACTCAGCTCTTTGAAAAGTAAATACTATTAGGTATAGCAGTGTAATAGATAGCTCCTGTTTGTTTAGTTGAAGTTTACTCAGTTACATTCTTTATTCATTAGTGTTGGTGAATCATAGAACTGTCTTTATAAAAATTGTATAAAAATTGTCTAGTGCTTTCCAGCATTTGTTGATGTTTGTATAGTTAGAATAAGGATCAGTTAGAGATGCTAGTCTTGTAAATCTGGACACTTGAGATTTTCTTTTAGAGATGATTAGATAACTTCTGATGCCATAAGTGAAAGTAGGTGACTTAGATGCGAGAGTATTTACAAGTACAAAAAATGAGTAGTCTATTTTCTTGTTACTTTTGAAGTGCATCCAATTGCTATTATCAGAAGCCATAAGCTAGATTTTCACCTGTTCTTCCCTGCTGGGGCTTTTGCATGAAAGCTTCAGGTTTAATGAACATAAATCTTTTACACAACTTGATCACTGAAATATAGAGAAAAAAAATTCAGCTGATCCTCTAAAGCCTTATTAAAACTGCTATGCTATTGTATGTGAATGACTTGCTGTTCGCATGCCTCAGACTGTGAATCCAAGTAACTTTTCAAGTATTTTATTGGCAATATTTTAGAAAGTGCATTCTATATAATAGCTGTATACAAGTGTTAAGAAATTGTCTTGTTATTTTTTTCGTGCTATTCATTTTTTGTGATCTGAAGTAGTGATTAAACTGAACACTATCCACATGTCCTCATAGACAAGGATGAATGAAAGTATGTACAGTACTGTATTTTAGGTAAAATTTCATGCTTGTCATTCATTTTATAGAATGTATTGTATTTTGTATCATTATTCCAAGTTGTGGATTATTTTTCTTTGATCATACTCTCAGGCATGCATTATATTTCTTTTCACTGTACTCAGGAATTCGATTAGCGGGTCGCAATCCACATCAAGTCTTCTGGCCCCGACCAGCTCTTCTCCACCGCCTTCTGCTACTTCGAATGGGACAGCCAGTTCTCCTCCAAGGTAAAACATTATGGAGAAAGGTGGTTGAAAAAGTGATTTTGAGTATGGTATGTTTGTGAAATATGTGAAATTTGAAGTAGAAATTCTTTTCCAATGTGAAATATATTGCTTAAATTAATCCTTGTAAAATACATAGCACTTTCTTTTGATTGACTTGTACCATGTGAAAAGTGCAGACTGTACAAATGAGAATTGCATGACTGAGGATGAAAAAGCACATAGGATAAAACTAATAGCCATTACTCTTCCAGACGTGTGAGAACGCTGTATGCATGTGTAGGAGAAAATGAGTCAGAGCTTTCCTTTGAGCCCAATCAAATCTTATCCAATGGTAAGTAATGCAAATACACATTTACATCATAAATTAAATGCTAAAAATCTAACTATCTCAGAAAATGCTCTGTCATGGCATTTATGTACGCAGCTAATGTTTATTTATTTTTTCTTTAAAAAATTCCAAAATTTTCATGTTAAAAGGATAAATGTAAGCTAAACATATGGGCAGTTTATTTATTAGGAGAGTGGTTATATGAGGTTGTGAGTGGCACTTAAGCTTTAAAGGATCCAGCCCCAATGTTAAGTATAATGTTCAAAAAAGCATTTATTTTTGAAGTCCTAAAATACAACAATTAGTAGACAGGAGTTAGAGAATGACAGACACAGAGATACATAATGGAGAGGCATAGATTAACTTTCTGTAGATTGATATTAAGAGAAAGAGAAGAAAGAGAGAAAGAGTGACTAGGAGACTGACTGACTTTCTTTTTTACCTAAAATTAATTAACTTAAAATTAATTAAAATTTGTAGAAGAGATTTATTTTATTTTATTTTGTTCCCTCTTTTCTTCTTGCAGTTCGGCCATCCCGAGAACCAGGCTGGCTAGAAGGAACCCTCAATGGCCGCACTGGTCTTGTTCCTGAAAACTACGTAGAAGCAGTAGATGATAAACCTCCTCCTCCTCGACTTCTAGCCCAGAGAAACACAGATGTGTAAATCTAAGAGAAACATTCATAATTTAGTAGATATGAAGTGGATGTATTAACTTAGGCTTCATATCTTTGAAACTGTAGTGTGTCTTATGTTATACCAGGGTGACATAATGCATATTGTTGACCAATAATATGTGTGTATGTGCGTATGTGTGTGCATAAGGTAAAATGCTGTGCTTGCAGTGTTGTACTACCTGCAGGGATATAGCATTGCCTTTCAGAGAATATACTTTTGGCCTTAGGTACTGCCAGAATGAAAGCTCCTTATCATGAGCTGCAGAAGGGAATCTTAAGCCATATCCAGTTCTCAGACTGATTGATATATATATTTTTTTTTAGTATAGTACTATCTCCCAACTCCAGGCAAGTGAGTTATGTGCAGGGAAGGATACAACATGCATCAGGAGTGTGCTGTGACACAATGTGCTTATTCAGATGGACATGGAATCTATAAAAAAGGAAAGGTTACATTGTCATTTTGATAGTGGGAGAATATAGCTCCCTTATTTAGCATATTCAGTTGTCACAACTCATGACTGGAGTACCAATATATATATATATATATATCATTTATGGTTATGTCTAGAGCCAAAAGGAATGTTGAACTTATATTTAAAGAAAAAACAACTAAAATATGGTGATGTTTGTGGAGGGAGCCTGAGGAGCATATCCATGTATCAGTGATGACCTAGTCTGAACCAAACCTACTTGGAGAATGTATATTTAACATATTTTATATATCACCTCTTTGTACATTTGAATTATTTGTAAATATTGTTTCATTTTAATAGAAACAGTATATGAACATATTTTTTTCTTCTGTCTACAAGAAAGATTTTGTTTTCTTTTGTCTGTTTCAGGTTTTTATATCTTTGTTAAACAAATATTGTTTCTTAAAACCTGTGCTGTATCATAAAAAGACAAACATAGATTAGTTTAGTATTCATTCAGATTTTTTCTGATTTTACCTGCCATGCATGATTCTTTTGTTTCTAAACAGTTCAGTAATAATAGTGCATATATAGGTAATGATCAATAAGACTAGGATTTGTAAGCAGCTAGTCAAGTGCAGTTCAATTTTTAAAAAACAGACAGGGATATCAAAGCAAAATGAGTTTACAGAACTTGTATTGGGGCTTGAAACTAAATTAATTTCTTGATGTCCAATATTAAAATCGGCCATTTGTGATATAATTCTCTTTCTATATACACATCCCTCATAAAAAAAAAGAAATCCTTTGAAAGCAGTGCCTTTTTGCATAATATCCTTCAAAGGTTGCCATCCAAATATATTGATGATTTATTATGCATTAGATACATGGAAATGATCAGAAAGGACTGATGGCAGCATTAAGATGGAAAAGATTGTAATCCAATATGTACAAAATATTTTGCCTGCATTCAAGTCATCCACTCATTTCTGGTTCAGTGTTGAAAAGATAACTCCTTTTCTGCGAAATCTACTTTGACAAGAAAATAAAGAAATTGAAGTTAAGCATAATCAACAGAATAAGACACTGATAAATTTAGAATAAAAAACTAATTGGTGTTGGTGCTTAATTGATAAGTATCAACATCAGAACGGTGGAATACACTGTGTAAATAAAAGATTATTCAGTCCGTCCCCTTTTATTTATTCTCCAACTGCAAATGAAATGGTTTTACACAAATTCAGTACTTCCTTATACAAAGTCCTTTTGTGGCTTTGTCAATGGTGGCTGTGTAAATTTCATGAACTTTCCAAAAGAGTAGACAGGGGAGGAATCATTACTACATTTATGAATGTTTTTGGATGCGGCATAATATTGAGTTTTATTGTCACCGTTACAAGGACATCAGGATATACTTAGCTTTGAGCCCCAACATGCTATTAATCTTTACATGTTATCAACCTTGCCCACATAAAAATATAATCTTTCTGTAGATTCGCAATGTCCTTGATTGTTAAACAAATCTTGGAAGTGCCTCGTTTGTACATGGAAAATGGAGAAGTAAAACTATGTGACCTATAATTCTGCCAGTTTCCAATCGAGATTCTTTTCTTTTTCGTTTTGAGACCACAATAACACGCTCTATGATAACCTTAGATTTAGATAGCCACAGCGTACTGTTTGCTCCTGTGATCATAATATGCAATGGTGATACTACTGAAATGAATTCAGCATTAGTAGAGATTTGTATTTTTCATTTTGTATTCTATAACCAGTGGAAATATTGAAAAGCATAATAATGGTAGTGGATAAAAGGGGCAGATCATATATTGTTGCTGTTTACAGTCTGAGGTGTATTTGCAATGTCAGTTACTTTTCTAGTATAATAATAATTATTATTATTTTATTGATATTATTTTTATTAATTTTTTTTGGGGGGGATGTTATGTGTAACAATTGGGAACATTCTTTTTACTGGATTTGGAGAGAGGAAAAGAAAAGCTTTTGTTCCAGATTGTGTGGAATGGTGAGATGAAGTTTAGTTTTTTGCATTTTACATGAAATATATATACAAAACCAGCTTGTGTCATTTATAGCTAATTCAAAAATACTTAAGGCCAACTAGTTTTCTTTTCCACTGCTTGCTTAAGAAAAAGTACAAGACAAAATTGAAAAATAAAGCATTGCCATTGTATCTGCTACCCTTTTCATTCAGAGCTTTTCACCATTTTTATGTTGTGCAATGCTACCATCTTCAACAGCTTCTGGAAGTATATTCATGAAAAAAAATGTATTACCTTTACTGCTGAGAAGAAGACTTACCCATTAACGTACTTCATTACATGAGCTATTTGTGGTAGCAGTATCTGTGACATGAAGTGGAAGGCTGGCATGAACTATGCAAAGTATAAACTGCTTATCATAATGCACCCAATTTTACAAGTGCAAATGTCAGATTTTAGATTAACCTTTGTGATCTAGCAAAAAATCTCATGTGAAGTAGGGATCAGGTGTAGAGGCTGCTGTTGATCATATTATTAAGTTCAGTATATTATGATATGTATTTTCCTTTATATCTGTAGGTCAGTGCCATTCATGTATCATTTTTTTCTTTTGTTGAAATTTGTAATCTAGTGTGATACTGTCCTGGTCTTTTCTGAAAGTGTTATATGCACAATAATTTACATTTCATCGTTATTTCTCATTAAATACTAAAGATATTTTGAAAAGTTTATGCTTCACATACTTAGTTTTGTTTTCTTGATATTCAGTCTTTACCAAGTAATGCATTATATGAAGGTATGCTGCAAATTTAATGGAAGTGTAAATGAGAATGAAAAATCTGTTCTTAGTTGGAAGCTTGAAGGATTGTATATTATACATTCAACAATAATGTTGCTCAAAAAGGAAAAAAAAGAAAACACATTATTACATAGATACTTTATTTTGATGCAGTCCAATATTTGAATACACATTCCATAACCATGTTCCTACAAATATGCTAATCAAAATATGGTATACAAATTAAATGTATTTTGATTTTGGATGTAAAGATTTTGGTCAAATGTAAATATGATTATGGTCTTTAAAAGGTGCATTATGTCAATGCAGATTCATTCATTCTTTAAACAATATTATCAACCCAGAGCACCTTTCGGTTAGAATTCAGGGTTATGTGGAAGAAATCTTTAAGACATGTTAGACAAGCAATAACAAACTTGTTATTTAAAGGTAAGCCATACATTCAAGTAATGGGTATTGTTAAAAGTTCATTAGATTCTGAGAGAAAAAAAATCACCTCAGTATTAAACTTATTGATATAGTTTTAAATGAGTTAAGAATGAAACAGCATATAAGTTACTGTTAATGAAGATTATGTGTAAGTAGAGACTTCTTCACCATAGTAATGATATGGAAAGTTCTGGCATCAGTTAGTGATGCTTGTCAGTATATAAAAAGATTTCAAGGTCTGTTTGATTGTAAATAAGATGTTAGTTCAACTGTACACTGACATGCACCATGATATGTATATAATAGATTTACTGATAATGACGCATACATGATACTATTTTAAAATAAATGTCCAAGAGGAATATATGCAATCAGATTTTTCTTACCATTAAAAAAAAAGAAAAGAAATATTACAAGTTTATGGAAATAGAACTGTTTTAACAAAAATGTTTTTAAAAATCAGTTGTTCAGTCATTTATCATATGCTGCCTCAAAAGGAGAGAATTTTAAAAAAGGGAGACACATTTTTCCCAAACTATTTGTTTGGCGTAAGACAACCAAGAATTACTAATTTGTTTAAAATTTTATAGAAAATGGACATTATTAAACATAAATAAATTAAATTTAGTTTTTTTTAAATATTTTTTTGAAACAGTTAGTTTTTTTTTTAAAGTAACTGAAAAAAGAAAGTATCCCTACCCCTTTTGATTTCTTTCCAAGATCTATTCAATACCATGACTTCGTAACACAGGGTAAAAGTGAATAAAAAAAATGAAAAGTAAAACCTCTCATAATGCACCACCATATTCTGCCTCGGGAGAAAAAAGAGAGACATCTTGTAACATATCTTTCTTGGTGTCAGATACTTCAAAAACTACTGAATTTCCAAAAATTTTAATAAAAAATGTGATATTTTTCCCCCCCCCCCCCCCCATGCTTTCCCCTTGTTGTTGGGGGGGGGGGGGCTTGGGCACTGAGATTGATGGGGGGATCCCCTCGCTTGGACTTCACCCCTACCCACTAATTCTGACATCTTCTTTTTTCTTTCCCTTTCCTTTCTTCTCTTCCCCAACCCCTTTCTCCATCCATTCCCGAATGTAGGCCATTTTGAAAAGATAAATTTGATTTTAAATCCAGCAAACAGCCTCATGACCCGGGGGACAGTTTTTTCAGGGTTTGTCCAACCCCTTCCCCCTAAAGGGAAAACCCTTACGGGTTTTGAAGAATTTTCTCCCCAAACTACCCAGGCCAGTAATGAAAATTTTGACCTCTTTTGGGCAAGAGGCTTGCCTTTATAAACTAGCCCCACTTTTTTTAATTTCCCCCCAGTTCCTTGACCAGGCTCCCCTTTGGCCCCTGATCTGACACTACTATGCCTTTGTCCGCAGTACACTTCATTAAACACCACTTACTTCCAAAAGGCCCCACCCTTTAACGCCTCCCCCTTTGAAAATCTTTGAGTACTCTGTTTAGCCCAGCAAATGGATATTTTTTTGTGATCCCCTCACAGCCTTTTACTCCAAAAACCTCCTAAAAAAGTAGGCAGTGTCCTTCCCACGATTGCTTACATAAACCCAACTAAAGCTTATCTACTAAACTAACTTTATGGAAAGCCCATTCATGCTCAACACATCCTTCCCTAAAAGGGTTTACCAGATTTTTTCCATTTCCCTGACAGACTGCTTGCTACGAGGGGGATTGGTCAGACTGTGGAGAAGACTTACTCGCCTTTTTTGTTGACTAGTGCAGATCATACAGTGCTACACCGTTTCCCCAGGGGCCGCCACTTTTAGTCCTCCATAAATATTACCAAAAATTTCTCGTAGTATCCCCTTTCCCCCATGATGTTTAATTGGTGTAGAGTCCCTCTCTGTCCGACCTTATCCACCCCCGGGCCCCGGTCGGCCATCCCCCAAACATTGCCCTTACAGCTTGATGCCTTTATTCCCCAAAACTAGTTGTTTGATAAAACTGCCGCCAGTAAAAGTATGCGTGTAAATTGCGTTGGCTTAAATGTATTTTTAGGGGCTATCTATCCTAAATTGTTAAACAACTTATGTACACATTTAATCATAAACTAACTCCCCTTTTTCCCTTTTTAAAAATAAAACCTTTTTTCATTACTACACCTGTGCAAGATTGCATGAAACTGGGAAAGGCTATTAATATGGTTTATGGGGTGACAGAAAAGTTACCATTTTTAAACTCATGGCAGGGGTCTCTCTCCATAACCCCCCTTTTGTACCTACAACTCCTTTGCAAAAAACATCATTACAAAAATGATTTTTCTACCTTCCCTTTCTCTCCCCCTACTTCATTTGCCAATATTCCCTTCACTTTTTTTGGTTATCTTGTTCATGAGGCTTCCTTTTTAAAATTGCGCTAAACTGCCAATTAATGAATACCAGTCAAATATATGTGAGTCAAGAATATAAAATAAAATTTTGTTTTGTTTTTTTTTTCTGTGCTACATAAAAATATTTTCCCTGGTTTTAATTTTTATTTGCAATTCCAAATTTATGCCAAGCTACATCGATTAATTTTATTTTCCCGTGATGGGGGTTTACATGTTTCCTCCCTTTGGGTTTTAGTTTTTCATTTAGGGGGAAATTGGGCTGTTTTGGTTTTAATGGTTTCCTGTTTTGTTATAGGTCACGGGATTGCGAAAAAAACTTGTATGAATTGCTGTAAATTTTTACGTTGGGTTTCATTGGGCCAAAACCAGCTGATGAAATTTATAATTAGGGAGTAGAAAAAAAATTTTGGGGAAACGAAAATAAGATTAAACTGCAAATCAGATGAAGCAGAAAAGATTATTAGAATTTTGGCCAGATTGGGAAATAAAGGGGTTTCAGAAATTTTATTTGGGGAAAAAAAAAAGTCTTATAAGATGACTAAGGAAAATGAAAATGCCCTCTGGCTGCTTTTCAATTTTTTTACATTTATATATTATATTAAATATATATAATTATAATATATATTATATATTATATATACACCACCACACACACAACAACACACACCACACACACACACACACACCCACACACCCGCACGACTCTCACGCACACACACACACACACACACACACACACACACACCACAACCACGCACCACCACACCACACACACAACACACACAACACCACACAACACACAACACAACACACACACACACCCCAAAAATATATACATACATACACAGACCACACACCATACACCACCCTGAACAATACGTAAAGGCCGGTGTACACTTCAACCTCCGTCCAAACACCAGCCCTTTCCTTTGGGGGGACCAATGCCCCGGGTTTCTCTTTTCGCACAGGAACAAACATCCGCCTCGAAGGGAACCGCCGCATAAAAAGGAAACGCCTAAGGCAATACCCAAAAAACAGAGACCAGCAGACGGCCCAAACCCCACAGGGGCCCGCTCCACCACCTGTCCTCCACCCGGGGACACGGGGGGCTCTTTGGGGGGGCTCATATCTTCGAAGAAAAAACCAGCAACTAAGCCCCTTTTCACTCACCCACCCAAGCCCTCCTCGTCCCCGCTCACTTATGACGCGGTGCTCTAATCTCTCGTGTCACTCATTTTTGGCTTGCGGTGGCCCCCGCTACATTTTGGCGACAGAGGGGTCCCCACCACGTGTCGCTTAATCTGGGGGGGGACAGCATGGCCCTTTTTGTTTACATCTGGGTGGCACGGGTTCAAAACCTACAACGCCAACGCTATTCGCCACCACTGCTCCTCGCCAACCCTGTTGCCGTACGCGAAGTCCCCCCCCGCCTCTTTTAAAACCCCCGCCACGCTACCAAAATCCTCTTCGTCACGCCCATCCGCCCTGTCTGTCCATACTTCGTGCGACCACTCACGGGCCCGTGCTACCCCCCCTGACGAAAAGCTGAAAAATGCCCTCGCACTCACGCCGCCAATCGCCAAACGGCCACCTGCCCCGCTAATTCTTCGCGAAACCCCCGTCAAAAACACCAGGGTTCGCATTTTTACCAGCCCAACAATCTTCCTGTTCTATTAAAAATAAGTGACCTATTAGTGCCAGAGTAACTATTGCCCCCCCCCATACCCGCCACCCTTGCATACAAGTTTCCTTTTTTCAAAATTTAAATACACCCCTTCTACGAAGCACACTACTAACTCTATACAATAAATTCTCCCTGTCAAAACCCTTTTTTTTTTTAAAAACAATACACCTGGATCAAAACCCAAGTGACACTACCCTCTCACACCTCATTCCCCCGCTCTAACCCATCCCGTTTGATGTTTGTGTTAGTATTTTTTTGTCTATTAAAATTTTATCCTCAGATCGCACAAAAGGGATATACATTTCTCCAAACAAATATACCTAATTTAATTTTTATTTTTATGTTTGGGTCTCCATCATATTTT
>NC_051392.1:10486689-10489189 GCF_015228065.2 Penaeus monodon | reverse complement strand
GCGAAGGGGGGACAATTCAGGGCAAAGGGTCAGGCGGGTTTTTTACACAGGGGGGGGGGCGCATAAGGAGAAAGCGAAGGGTGTGAGAAAAAGGGGAAAATCGCATATTTATTATAAATATATATATATATATATATAATATATATATATATTATATATATATATATAATTTACATATATAAAAGTGTTATATTATAAAAAAATGAATGTTAATATATAATATATATATAATATATATAATATAATATATATTATATATATATATTAAAATAATAGTGGTTTTGTGTGTGTGTGGTGTGTGTGTGTGTGTGTGTGTGTGTTGTGTGTGTGTGTGTGTGTGTGTTTTTGGTGTGTGTTGTGTGTGTATCTATATTATATTTTAAAATCCGTGGGAAAGGAAATGGGGGCCCTACCACGTACTCATCCAAGACATCACAACTAAAACTACAATTAAGATCAGTTTTGACACGGCCGCTCAAAAATGAACCTACCGTTAAAAAAAAAAAAAAAATAATGTATTATTAAAATATATTAATTATATATATAAAAAATATTATATTATTATAAAAACACACACACACACACCCACCACACACACACCACATATATATAATATATTAATATTTATTAATTATAAAAAATATATATATATAATATATATATATATTATCTTATAATTTCATATATTTATGATATATAAATATATATATATATTATTAATATTATATTTTAAAATAAATTATATTATATATTATATATATAATTACACACACACACACACACACAATAATATATTATATTATATATAATATTTATTAAAATATATATATATATATATATATATATATAAATATTAAAATATATTATGATTCATAAACACCACACACACCACGGTGGAATTCATGTCGAAAAGATTTCGAGTGAACAACGAAGGGAAGTACAAAAAACCACACGAATATGCCCAAAGGGCCTTTTTGCTTTTTTTTGCTTCGTCGGGCATATAAGACAGCTTGCTTGCTTGCTTTAATTTGGAAGTTCTGGGTTCGCCTGGGCCTTTCACTTTTGGGCCCCCCTGTGTCAGCTTTTTTTGGCTGTCTCTTTTTGGGCTGACACCGTGCTTCCGTGGGGTGGGATTTCCACGGCCTCCCCTTAGCCGTGGTGTAAGCTCTCGCATAATCTCTTTACCAGCAGGGCGGCTGTGTTCTGTGGGGTTTTTTCTTAGGAAATTTCGTGTGCACCATGCAACACCTCTCTTCATGTTCTATGTTTTATGACGCCATGCACAGTGGGAAAACCCAGGGGCCCTTCTGTGCGAATGACTTCGGGGACCCCCTGTTTTTTTATTTCAAAAGTGCCAGTGGTTCATGCCCCGTGCATCTAGTACCAGCTGGCCGAGGGGGGAAAGTCTCTTTCCTCTCTGTGAACTGGAGGAAGGGGGGGTTGGGCCCCACCCTACCTTCCCCCTAAAATAAAATTCGGCTCTGATGTATTATCATGGGGTTTGGGGGGGATACCCCGCCGATTTTGGGTAATCTGTCGCAAACTATTGCCTCTGTCCCCATATGGCTGGAACCCCGTTTTTTATAATTCTTCTAAACCCTGAGCAAGCATCCCCTTTGTTATTGTCCAGGTTTTTTAGGAGGGAGATGTTTTCCCCGTGGGGGGCGCTCTGAAGACATCACGGCTCCTTTTTCTGGTGTATGACCCCTGCCTTTTCTCCTGGAGCTGTCTCAGGCTCCCATGTACAAATACCTCTGCCTAAACGGGAGGGGTTGTCTGTTACCCCCTGGGTATTGTGGCATCCCTTGCGGGAAAACCGGCGCCTGCATGTGGGTCAAAAGGGGGCACCGATCCCTCTGTGTAATATGTTAGGTCCCCGGAGGGTATGTTGCAATACCCCCTGGGGTTTTAAACTAAGCTACATGAGGTATATATACAAATACTTTTTCGGGCAGGGCACGTCGGAACAGGTGTGGCGACCTTGGGGTATTCGGGCTCCCCGTTGCGGGTTGAAATTTTTGGTTTGTGTACGAACACCGCTTTTACCATCTTCCTTTGTCGGGGGGCACCTTGTTTAATAAAGGAGGGCCCGGGGCCCTTGGGAGTGGCCGCGGATCACGTAAAAAACGAAGGCGCTCCTCTTTCGTTCGCGGGGGGCGCTGCGGTGTTGGTCACGTTTTTTGGAGGCCACTCCCCGTCTCACCTATTACCCTTTTCGCAGCCACCACAAGTATGCTGTACACTTGGGTGCGAGGGGCTGTTGTGGTCTATCTCTTTTTCCTGCGATGTCTCCATCTTCTTGCCCAAATTGGGTTTTTATCTTTATAGTATGGCCCCACCGGGGGCCTTTTGGGTGTTTTCTTGCTTTTTTGTGGTTTTTGGGGTTTTAATTTTCCCCCCTGGGTTTGGGGGGGGGGGCCCCTTTTCCGTGTGTTTTTCCCCGGCTCCCCCGAAAACTAAAAAAAATCCCCGTTTTTTTTCGGGTTTGGGGCGGAAAAGG
>NC_051392.1:10479584-10486589 GCF_015228065.2 Penaeus monodon | reverse complement strand
TTGGGTTTTTTGCTTTGGATCTATTGGCTAAATGTTTTAATTCAGTTGGCTGAGTTGGTCAAAGGAGAGACTCAGCTCTTTAAAGTAATACTATTAGTATGCAGGTAAAGATAGCTCCTGTTTTTTAGTTGAAGTTTCTCGTTACATTCTTTATCTTGTGTTGGTGAATCATAGAACTGTCTTATAAAATTGTATAAAATTTCTAGTGCTTCAGCATTTGTTATGTTTGTATATTGAATAGGATCATTAGAGATCTAGTCTTGTAATCTGACACTTGAGATTTCTTTTAGAGATATTAGATAATTCTGCCATAAGTGAATGGTGACTTAGATGCGAGAGTATTACAAGTACAAAAAATGAGTAGTCTATTTTCTTGTTACTTTTGAAGTGCATCCAATTGCTATTATCAGAAGCATAAGCTAGATTTTCACCTGTTTCCCGCTGGGGTTTTTGCATGAAAGCTTCGGGTTTAATGAACATAAATCTTTTACACAACTTGATCACTGAAATATAGAGAAAAAAAATTCAGCTGATCCTCTAAAGCCTTATTAAAACTGCTATGCTATTGTATGTGAATGACTTGCTGTTCGCATGCCTCAGACTGTGAATCCAAGTAACTTTTCAAGTATTTTATTGGCAATATTTTAGAAAGTGCATTCTATATAATAGCTGTATACAAGTGTTAAGAAATTGTCTTGTTATTTTTTTCGTGCTATTCATTTTTTGTGATCTGAAGTAGTGATTAAACTGAACACTATCCACATGTCCTCATAGACAAGGATGAATGAAAGTATGTACAGTACTGTATTTTAGGTAAAATTTCATGCTTGTCATTCATTTTATAGAATGTATTGTATTTTGTATCATTATTCCAAGTTGTGGATTATTTTTCTTTGATCATACTCTCAGGCATGCATTATATTTCTTTTCACTGTACTCAGGAATTCGATTAGCGGGTCGCAATCCACATCAAGTCTTCTGGCCCCGACCAGCTCTTCTCCACCGCCTTCTGCTACTTCGAATGGGACAGCCAGTTCTCCTCCAAGGTAAAACATTATGGAGAAAGGTGGTTGAAAAAGTGATTTTGAGTATGGTATGTTTGTGAAATATGTGAAATTTGAAGTAGAAATTCTTTTCCAATGTGAAATATATTGCTTAAATTAATCCTTGTAAAATACATAGCACTTTCTTTTGATTGACTTGTACCATGTGAAAAGTGCAGACTGTACAAATGAGAATTGCATGACTGAGGATGAAAAAGCACATAGGATAAAACTAATAGCCATTACTCTTCCAGACGTGTGAGAACGCTGTATGCATGTGTAGGAGAAAATGAGTCAGAGCTTTCCTTTGAGCCCAATCAAATCTTATCCAATGGTAAGTAATGCAAATACACATTTACATCATAAATTAAATGCTAAAAATCTAACTATCTCAGAAAATGCTCTGTCATGGCATTTATGTACGCAGCTAAGTTATTTATTTTTTCTTTAAAAATTCCAAATTTCATGTTAAAAGATAAATGTAAGCTAAACATATGGGCAGTTTATTTATTAGGAGAGTGGTTATATGAGGTTGTGAGTGGCACTTAAGCTTTAAAGGATCCAGCCCCAATGTTAAGTATAATGTTCAAAAAAGCATTTATTTTTGAAGTCCTAAAATACAACAATTAGTAGACAGGAGTTAGAGAATGACAGACACAGAGATACATAATGGAGAGGAAATGATTAACTTTCTGTAGATTGATAATAAGAGAAAAGAAGAAAGAGAAAGAGTGCTAGGAGACTGACTGACTTTCTTTTTACCTAAAATTAATTAACTTAAAATTAATTAAAATTTGTAGAAGAGATTTATTTTATTTTATTTTGTTCCCTCTTTTCTTCTTGCAGTTCGGCCATCCCGAGAACCAGGCTGGCTAGAAGGAACCCTCAATGGCCGCACTGGTCTTGTTCCTGAAAACTACGTAGAAGCAGTAGATGATAAACCTCCTCCTCCTCGACTTCTAGCCCAGAGAAACACAGATGTGTAAATCTAAGAGAAACATTCATAATTTAGTAGATATGAAGTGGATGTATTAACTTAGGCTTCATATCTTTGAAACTGTAGTGTGTCTTATGTTATACCAGGGTGACATAATGCATATTGTTGACCAATAATATGTGTGTATGTGCGTATGTGTGTGGGATAAGGTAAAATGCTGTGCTGCAGTGTTGTACTACCTGCAGGGATATAGCATTGCCTTTCAGAGAATATACTTTGGCCTTAGGTACTGCCAGAATGAAAGCTCCTTATCATGAGCTGCAGAAGGGAATCTTAAGCCATATCCAGTTCTCAGACTGATTGAATATATATTTTTTTTTAGTATAGTACTATCTCCCAACTCCAGGCAAGTGAGTTATGTGCAGGGAAGGATACAACATGCATCAGGAGTGTGCTGTGACACAATTTTGCTTATTCAGATGGACATGGAATCTAAAAAAAAGGAAAGGTTACATTGTCATTTTGATAGTGGGAGAATATAGCCCCCTTTATTTAGCTATTCAGTTGTCACAACTCATGACTGGAGTACCAATATATATATATATATATAATCATTTATGGTTATGTCTAGAGCCAAAAGGAATGTTGAACTTATATTTAAAGAAAAAACAACTAAATATGGTGATGTTGTGGAGGGAGCCTGAGGAGCAATACCATGTATCAGGGGATCCTAGTCGACCAAACCTATTTGGGAGAATGATATTTAACATATTTTATATATCACCTTTTTGTACATTTGAATTATTTGTAAATTTTTTCATTTTAATAGAAAAGTATATAGAACAATTTTTCTTCTGTCTACAAGAAAGATTTGTTTTTTTTGTCTGTTTCAGGTTTTTATATCTTTGTTAAACAAATTTTGTTCTTAAAACCTGTGCTGTATCATAAAAGACAAACATAGATTAGTTTAGTATTCATTCAGATTTTTCTGATTTTACCTGCCATGCATGATTCTTTTGTTTCTAAACATTTCAGTAATAATAGTGCATATATAGGAATGATCAATAAGACTAGGATTTGTAAGCAGCTAGTCAAGTGCAGTTCAATTTTTAAAAAACAGACAGGGATATCAAAGCAAAATGAGTTTACAGAACTTGTATTGGGGCTTGAAACTAAATTAATTTCTTGATGTCCAATATTAAAATCGGCCATTTGTGATATAATTCTCTTTCTATATACACATCCCTCATAAAAAAAAGAAATCCTTTGAAAGCAGTGCCTTTTGCATAATATCCTTCAAAGGTTGCCATCAATATATTGATGATTTATTATGCATTAGATACATGGAAATGATCAGAAAGGATGATGGCAGCATTAAGATGGAAAAGATTGTAAACCAATATGTACAAAATATTTTGCCTGCATTCAAGTCATCCACTCATTTCTGGTTCAGTGTTGAAAAGATAACTCCTTTTCTGCGAAATCTACTTTGACAAGAAAATAAAGAAATTGAAGTTAAGCATAATCAACAGAATAAGACACTGATAAATTTAGAATAAAAAACTAATTGGTGTTGGTGCTTAATTGATAAGTATTCAACATCAGAACGGTGGAATACACTGTGTAAATAAAAGATTATTCAGTCCGTCCCCTTTTATTTATTCTCCAACTGCAAATGAAATGGTTTTTCACAAATTCAGTACTTCCTATACAAAGTCCTTTTGTGGCTTGTCAATGGTGCTGTGTAAATTTCATGAACTTTCCAAAAGGTAGACAGGGAGGAATCATTACTACATTTATGAATGTTTTTGGATGCGGCATAATATTGAGTTTTATTGTCACCGTTACAAGGACATCAGGATATACTTAGCTTTGAGCCCCAACATGCTATTAATCTTTACATGTTATCAACCTTGCCCACATAAAAATATAATCTTTCTGTAGATTCGCAATGTCCTTGATTGTTAAACAAATCTTGGAAGTGCCTCGTTTGTACATGGAAAATGGAGAAGTAAAACTATGTGACCTATAATTCTGCCAGTTTCCAATCGAGATTCTTTTCTTTTTCGTTTTGAGACCACAATAAAAACGCTCTATGATAACCTTAGATTTTGATAGCCACAGCGTACTGTTTGCTCCTGTGATCATAATATGCAATGGTGATACTACTGAAATGAATTCAGCATTAGTAGAGATTTGTATTTTTCATTTTGTATTCTATAACCAGTGGAAATATTGAAAAGCATAATAATGGTAGTGGATAAAAGGGGCAGATCATATATTGTTGCTGTTTACAGTCTGAGGTGTATTTGCAATGTCAGTTACTTTTTTAGTATAATAATAATTATTATTATTTATTGATATTATTTTTATTAATTTTTTTTGGGGGGGATGTTATGTGTAACAATTGGAACATTCTTTTTACTGGATTGGAGAGAGGAAAAGAAAAGCTTTTGTTCCAGATTGTGTGGAATGGTGAGATGAAGTTTAGTTTTTGCATTTACATGAAATATATATACAAAACCAGCTTGTGTCATTTATAGCTAATTCAAAAATACTTAAGGCCAACTAGTTTTCTTTTCCACTGCTTGCTTAAGAAAAAGTACAAGACAAAATTGAAAAATAAAGCATTGCCATTGTATCTGCTACCCTTTTCATTCAGAGCTTTTCACCATTTTTATGTTGTGCAATGCTACCATCTTCAACAGCTTCTGGAAGTATATTCATGAAAAAAAATGTATTACCTTTACTGCTGAGAAGAAGACTTACCCATTAACGTACTTCATTACATGAGCTATTTGTGGTAGCAGTATCTGTGACATGAAGTGGAAGGCTGGCATGAACTATGCAAAGTATAAACTGCTTATCATAATGCACCCAATTTTACAAGTGCAAATGTCAGATTTTAGATTAACCTTTGTGATCTAGCAAAAAATCTCATGTGAAGTAGGGATCAGGTGTAGAGGCTGCTGTTGATCATATTATTAAGTTCAGTATATTATGATATGTATTTTCCTTTATATCTGTAGGTCAGTGCCATTCATGTATCATTTTTTTCTTTTGTTGAAATTTGTAATCTAGTGTGATACTGTCCTGGTCTTTTCTGAAGTGTTATTGCACAATAATTTACATTCATCGTTATTTCTCATTAAATACTAAAGATATTTTGAAAAGTTTATGCTTCACATACTTAGTTTTGTTTTCTTGATATTCAGTCTTTACCAAGTAATGCATTATATGAAGGTATGCTGCAAATTTAATGGAAGTGTAAATGAGAATGAAAAATCTGTTCTTAGTTGGAAGCTTGAAGGATTGTATATTATACATTCAACAATAATGTTGCTCAAAAGGAAAAAAAAAGAAAACACATTATTACATAGATACTTATTTTGATGCAGTCCAATATTTGAATACACATTCCATAACCATGTTCCTACAAATATGCTAATCAAAATATGGTATACAAATTAAATGTATTTTGATTTTGGATGTAAAGATTTTGGTCAAATGTAAATATGATTATGGTCTTTAAAAGGTGCATTATGTCAATGCAGATTCATTCATTCTTTAAACAATATTTTCAACCCGAGCACCTTTCGTTAGAATTCAGGGTTATGTGGAAAAATCTTTAAGACATGTTAGACAAGCAATAACAAACTTGTTATTTAAAGGTAAGCCATACATTCAAGTAATGGGTATTGTTAAAAGTTCATTAGATTCTGAGAGAAAAAAAATCACCTCAGTATTAAACTTATTGATATAGTTTTAAATGAGTTAAGAATGAAACAGCATATAAGTTACTGTTAATGAAGATTATGTGTAAGTAGAGACTTCTTCACCATAGTAATGATATGGAAAGTTCTGGCATCAGTTAGTGATGCTTGTCAGTATATAAAAAGATTTCAAGGTCTGTTTGATTGTAAATAAGATGTTAGTTCAACTGTACACTGACATGCACCATGATATGTATATAATAGATTTACTGATAATGACGCATACATGATACTATTTTAAAATAAATGTCCAAGAGGAATATATGCAATCAGATTTTTCTTACCATTAAAAAAAAAGAAAAGAAATATTACAAGTTTATGGAAATAGAACTGTTTTAACAAAAATGTTTTTAAAAATCAGTTGTTCAGTCATTTATCATATGCTGCCTCAAAAGGAGAGAATTTTAAAAAAGGGAGACACATCTTTTGCCAACTATATTGATCTTGGCGTAAGACAACTCAAGAATTACTAAATTTGTTTAAAATTTTATAGAAAATGGACATTATTAAACATATAATGAAATTAAATTTAGCTTTTTAAATATGTTTGAAACAGTTAGTTTGTTTTTAAAGTAAACTGAAAAACAGAAAGTATACCTACAGCTCTTGATTTCTTTCCAAGATCATATTGCAATACAACTGACTTCGTAATCACAGGGTCAAAGTGAATAAAATAAATGAAAAAGTAAAAGCACTCTCATAAGTGCACCTACCATATTCTGCCTCAGGAGAAAAAAGAGAGAGACATCTTGTCAACTATATCTGTTCTTGGTGTCAGATACTTCAAGAACTACTGAATTTGCCTAAAATTATATAGAAAATGTGATATTATTACCCCCCCCCCCCCCATGCTTTGCCCATTGTTGTTGTGGGGGGGGGGGCTTAGGACACTGAGATTGATGTTGGGGATCCCCTCTGGCTTGGACTTCAGCCCTCTACCCGACTAATTCTGCACAGTCTTCTCTTCTTTCCCTTTCCTTTTCTTCTCTTCTCCAACCCTTTCTCCTATCCACTTCCGAAGGTGTGAGAGCCATGTTGAAAAGATGAAAGGTTGACTTTATGCCAGTCATGAACAGCCTCATAGAGCCCTGGGGACAGTATTTTCATGGGTAGTTGTCAAGCCCTTACCCCTCAAGGGAACCCTTACAGGTGAAGAATTTCTCTCCCCAACATACTCCAGGCCAGTAATGAAAATTTGTACCTCTATTTGGGGCAATGAGGCTTGGCCCTTTATCAACTAGCCCCACTGATT
>NC_051392.1:10442120-10447120 GCF_015228065.2 Penaeus monodon | reverse complement strand
GAATACTGAAGATAGAAGAGAAGAATGGGGATGTGGGGGAATGGGGCAAGAAGATACTAAAGGAAGAAGAGAGAGAGAAAAAAAGTGAAAAATACAGAAGGGAGAAAAAGAAGAAAGATGGAGGAAAGGAGAGAGAGGATACTGAAGGACTGAGGGAGAGGGAGAGGGAGTGGGAGAAAGAAAGCGAGGGAGACAGACCGTGGAATGAGAGGAAAAGGAACGGCGCAAACGAAAGAGAAGAAGAAGAAATAAGAAAAAAGACGTTTCCTTGACAGACTGCACGATCACTGCCAGCCAGCAATCACAGACTGTAAAAATAACAGCCTCCTATGCCCTCAGTTCCTCTTTCTCCAATCGCTGTTTCGGAGCGAGATAGAGGGGGGACGGGGGGATGGAGGGAAGGGGGAGAGGAAGGAGAAGGAGAGAAGAGAGAAAGAGAGAGAAGGAGACGAAGGAGGAAAGGGAGAATGAGAGAGGGAGGAGGAAGGAGAAGGAGAAGAGGAGGGATAGGGAGAGGAAGATAGAGGAGACGAAGAAGGAAAGAGAGAATGAGAGAGGGAGGGAGAAGGAGAAGGAGAGGAAGAGAGAGGGAAAGTGAGAAAGGAAAGGGGAAAGTGAAAGAAGGAGGGGGCCAGGGAGGGAGAGGAAGAAAGAGAAAAGGGGAGGTAAGGAAGAACGAAAAGGAGAGAGAGAAGAAGAAGGAAAAAGAGAGAGGGAAAGTGAAGGAGGAGGAGAGGGAGGGAGGGAGGGATGGAGAAACAGAGGGAGAGGAAGAAAGTAAGAGAGAATAAAAGGAGAAGGGAGAAAAAGAGGAAATGAAGTATAGAGGAAGAGGGAGAGGAAGAGAGAGAGAAACAAGAAAAGGAAGAGAGACAAATGGCTTGGAGAACGAGAAGGGAAGAGTAAAGAGGGGAAATGAGAGGAGGGAGGAGAGAGAGAGAGAGAGAGAGAGAGAGAGAGAGAGAGAGAGAGAGAGAGAGAGAGAGAGAGAGAGAGAGAGAGAGAGAGAGTATGAGTGGTCAGATGCCTTCAATGTCACGCCCTCCAGCTAGCAGGGGTGACCAATTAGGCGGTGTGCTCATGGCATCGCCGCCGTACTGACCTAAGCCACGCCCACATTCCTCATAATCTCTGCCTGCTACCGGCGTCCGTACAGTCACTCTGCCCCGAGTCACGATCCTGCTCGGACGCTGCCTCCTCCCGGGGGCCACCCGCCAGGGCCCCCGCCTTACTGGGGCTTCGCTGCAGGGTCCCCGCCACTGCACAAGCCGGCCACTTCAACCTCCGTCGACGCTACGCTACTAAGAACCTTCTCCCAAAATAAAGACTGCAAGCAGACCGTGCGTTTAAGTCAACACAACCCTGACAAATTGGTGGACAGCAGTGATTACAAGTACCTGACAGAGAGAGTGAGAGAGAATAAGAGAAAGACAATTAAACAAAGATGGCAAAGAAATAAAGCAGAAAGGGAAAGAAAAATAAACGCAAATAAATAAACAAACAGAAGAAAAAAGGAACTAGAGAGAGAAAAACAAAACAAAGTAAAAACAACAGAATCAAAAGCAACACATATCCTTTAGTCCCACCGGGATTGGCACGCCTTTGATTCCTCGCGTTGAAGACTTTCACCCTTATGACCGGGTGTCCTTAGGTCGTCCGTTTGAGAAAAGGCCACCGGCTCGGAGTCGTTGCAGCGAGATTAAGTACAATGCACGAAATTATTTGTCAAAAGCGAATGCTACAGCTGCGGCGTATCATCATGCAATCATTTCGGGCGGATTCACAGCGCTGAATTTGAATTAATTACACTCTGATGGGTCATTAGCATCTGTCACCGTACTTGATTTGACAAAGGCAAACAGAACGTGCGCTGGTGGAAACATTTGTGTGAGTTTTTTTTTTCTTTTTTTATCCAGAGAAAAGTTTGGTTGGGAGAGTAAGAGTAGGAGTGAATGTGAATGAAAGAGCAAGCGGAAGAAGGGAGAGTGAAAAGATAAAGGGGAGGAGGGAGACGAGGGAGGAGAGAGGAGGGAGGAGGGAGGAGAGAGGAGAGAGGAGGGAGGATGTAGGAGAGATGAGAGATGAAAGATGAAAGAGGAGAGAGAGAGAGAGAGAGAGAGAGAGAGAGAGAGAGAGAGAGAGAGAGAGAGAGAGAGAGAGAGAGGAGAGATTGAGAGAGACAGACAGACTGACAGAAAGACAGACAGACAAGCTAAGGAAATAAAGCAAAGAAAGTCAAGTAAAGACAGATATACAGACAAACACAGAAAGCCAGACGGAAGGGGAGAGAACAGACAGACATCCCCATAGCAAGAGCAACACAGCGTATTCTTGCATTTTTAATTTGCATTAATACGTAAATGATCCTCTCTTGCACACTAAGAACTCTCACAAAGCAAACAGTAACGAGAGGGGAGAAAAGCAAAGAGAGACAAAAAAAAAGACATTTTAAGAAAAAAGAAAGAAAAGAAAAGTAATGAGAAAGACATAAATTTCGGAATATTTAAGGAAATGACTCTCGCATAAATGAAACCTTGGAACTCACTGTTATTAGAATCTTTTGTGTTGATGGAGGAAAATGATTGTATTATTCCCAAGACTCACATTCGTAGTGAGATAATCTCCAAATGCAGAAGGAAAGAAAAGAATACACAGATATATAATGATAATGATTTCTTAAGCAGAGTGATTGTCAAAGCTCGTGTTTTAACGAAGAGAGCAGTTGCTGCGGCTTCAAAGGGGGGATTGGCTGATAATGAGGCGGACAGACATTCGTACATAGGCACAAAGAGGTTTGTTGTTAGGAAAACACGCGAATGGATACAGAATTATTAATACACTTTTATATATATATATATATATATATATATATATATATATATATATATATATATAATATATATATATATATATATATGTATATACATATATATATATATATATATATTTATATATATATATATATATATATATATATATATATATATATATATATATATATATACATACACATATGTATATGTGTGTGTGTGTGTGTGTGTGTGTATGTGTGTTTGTGTGCATATATATACTACCGCATGCACCACAAGTTAATTCAGGCTACCAAGAGCTACTCTAATTCTTATGCGGAGCAGTGATGCGATAAGAACCTATTCCCCTGAAAAGACTGGTGACTCAGTGACCAAACTAATGACCAAACATTTCCTTATGAAAATATCCAAATGAGGACCTAAGCTTTGCAACAATCGAGAGAACATTTTTATATGAAACTTGCGTTCAAATGCTTCTTCTAACCAACAACAGAGAGGGCAGCTGACAGTACACAGCAGTACACAACCTGCAGGGGGCATGGCTTAGAGGCACCAGGAGTAGAGGATCCAGGTCATGTTGGCAGGGGGCGTCCTTCTGATCCCCTGTTAAGGATTTAGTCTCATGCAAAATGATGTATTGGTGTCATTTAGCTATGGTGGAGGATAAAGGAGAGAGAGAAAGAGAGAGAGAGAGAGAGAGAGAGAGAGAGAGAGAGAGAGAGAGAGAGAGAGAGAGAGAGGAGAGAGAGAGACGAGGAGAGAGGAGAGAGAGAGAGGAGAGAGAGGAGAGAGAGGAGAGAGAGAGAGAGAGAGAGAGAGAGAGAGAGGAAGAGAGAGAGAGAGAGAGAGAGAAGAGAAGAGACAGAGAGAGAGAGAGAAAGGAGAGAGAGAGAGAGAGAGGAGAGAGAGAGAGAGAGAGAGAGAGAGAGAGAGAGAGAGAGAGAGAGAGAGAGAGAGAGGAGAGAGAGAGAGAGAGAGAGAGAGAGAGAGAGAGAGAGAGAGAGAGAGAAGGAGAAAGAGACAAAGAGAGAGAGAAGAAAGAAAAAAAGAGAAATAAAAAGATATATAGATCTATAGATAGATAGAGATAGACAGAAAGATAGATAGATAGATAGACATATAGAGAGATTGATAGTTAGATATATAGATAGATAGGTAGATAGATAGAGAAGAAAAAAAAAGATAAATAAAATTTATATATATATAGATTTATAGATAGGTAGAGAGACAGAAACAGAGACAAAGACAGAGAAAAAAAATGCATATTATTCTATTAAATCTCGTTCTTTTTATCTTTATTGTTATTCAGCTTTGATCTATCTAATTTCAGGAAACTCATTTTTTTTTACTGTTTACTTTTCTTAGAAATTTCCCTGCAAAATGGAGAGGGGGGGGGGGGAATACGTCAATCTGGAGGTCGTGGAAGGAAAGGAAAAAGATAGAAAGAATGATAAAAAAAAGAAAAATACAAAAGGAAAAAGAAAAAACAAGAAAAAAAGTATATGGATAGAAAATCAAGGCTCGTAGGTACTGTATGTATGCCATCTACATCTACATCTGTAAGTAGTTATCTGTCTACCCTATTTATTTGAAAGTAGAAACATTTTTGGGATTTTGCAATTTAATTTTTCTCTAATAGATGCTTTTATCTAATATATATGACGTTGATATATGGTTGTTGTACCTATTTCCTCACCTAAGAAAACAAATGAAGTGAAATCACCAATGTAATAGAACAAACATTGCTCAAAAAAGCGAGAGAGAGAGAAAAAAAAGGTGAGCCAGTAAATCCAATTGAAGTTGAGCAGCGTCGTGACTGCAGCGCCGGACGTGTGACCTACTGTTTCCGACCGTGTAAAAAAGAAAGAAAAAAAAAGAGTGAGGAAAAAAGGGGAAAAGAAATTAGTGTCTCAGGGTGAGTGACAGGTGTCCTCCCCCGCCGTGAAAGTGGACGGGTCCGCGGGGAGTGTTGTTAGCAGACGACACCAGCTGCGATTGTAATGAAAATCCGCGTCGAGATCGAATCCTAATCACTTAGATGGTGTCATAAAAAAATTTGTGGGGAAAGAGAAGAAAAAAAAAGAGAAAAAAAACAGAAAAGAAAAAAAAAAAATCAAATACAAAAAGTTCAAAGATTATTTATTTTTGTTTGATTTTTTTCCCTATAAAAAAGGTCAAAGTCAAATTCTT
>NC_051392.1:10419620-10429620 GCF_015228065.2 Penaeus monodon | reverse complement strand
GTGGAAAGACGGGGAGAATGGCAAGGAAGGAAAATTAGAGAGAATAGCAATTAGGAAAAGACGGTGAAAATAGCAAAGAGGGAAAGGCGGTGAGAATAACAAAGAAGGAGAAAACAGATAATAACAAAGAAGGAAAAACAAAGAGAATCGCAATTAGGGAAAGACGGTGAAAATAAAAAGAGGGAAAGACGGTGAGAATAACAAGGAAGGAAAAATAAGGAGACTAGCAATTAGGGAAAGATGGTGAGAATAATAAAAAAAATAGGAAGGAGGGAAAGACAGTGTGAATAACAAGGAAGGGAAAAACAGACAATAACAAGGAAGGGGAAACAAAGAGAATAACAATTAGGGGATGACGGTGAAAAGAGAAAGAAGGAAAGACGGTGAGAATAACAAGAAAGAAAAAACGAAGAGAATAGCAATTAGGGAAAGACGGTGAGAATAACAAGAAAGAAAAAACAAAGAGAATGGGAAGGAGGGAAAGACAGTGAGAATAGCAATAGGGGAAAAAACGCGGATGCAAATAACAAAGATGAAAACGCAATGAAATGAACACAGACGAAAAAGGCGACGAAAGAACGGCGAGGTAGAGCCTTTTCAATTTCAACTTTCTCCCCCTTTCACCCACCTTATGGCCTCTACCCGTGGCATCTACCTGCGCACACATCTCGACCTGATCTTTTCAAGTCAACCTTCATCCCTTCCCCAGCTCCATCCTAGATCCCAAAAGTAAATTCCAACTTTAAAACTTTGCATTCCATTTTATAAAGAAAACGTCCTGCTTAACATACCTATTTGCATACTCATTCCCTTGTTGCGAGATGCACCGTTCCTATTGCCTTTACATTGTCCGATTCTTTTTATTTTTATTTTTTTTAACGTCATTGTGAAGCTTGTTTTCCGACTTCATTTTCTGAAAGCTAACAGGTCGAGAGGGTTTCATGTTTTATATTTACGTCCGATTCAGATGCAAATCGATTTCAGATAATGCTGTGTTATGCAGAATGCTTACTTATCAACACAGGCACGCGTCCGTGTGGATGAACAAAGTGCAGATCTGGTTTTCTTTCTTCCGCTTTCTCTCATTCTTTCTTTCTTTTCTTCAGCTTTTCCCTTCGTCTCTTCTCGTCTGCCTGCCGGGTCTGTCTGTATGTCATTTCCTCATCCTTCATCATCATCTCTTTCTTTCTTTCTTTCTTTCTTTCTCTCTCTCTCTCTCTCTCTCTCTCTCTCTCTCTCTCTCTCTCTCTCTCTCTCTCTCTCTCTCTCTCTCTCTCTCTTCCCTGCCGCTCTCTCTATTCTTATCACTCTATCTCTTTCCCTCTTTGTCACTCTCTTCCTCCCTCTCCCTTTCTTACATAAAAACACACACACGCGCAAATATTTATTTACTAATTATGTATATATATAAAGAGAGAGAGAGAGAGAGAAAGAGAGAGAGAGAGAGAGAGAGAGAGAGAGAGAGAGAGAGAGAGAGAGAGAGAGAGAGAGAGAGAGAGAGAGAGAGAGAGAGAGAGAGAGAGAGGGAGAGAGAGAGGGAGAGAGATAGAGAGAGAGAAAGAGAGAGAGAGGCAGAGAGAGAATACATAGACAAATAGATAGAAATGCAAATAGATAAATAGATTAACAGATAGATATACAGATAGGCTGACAGAGAGACAGGAAGCTATATACACAGATAGAAAGAAGGAAATCGATAAATATCAAAAATCAAGACAAAAGAAATTGCATAAGATAAATATATAGACAGAAAATATCTGACAGAAAGAAATACAATAAAAACGGGGAAAAATGAATAAAATCTACATAAGATCATTAATAGAAATATACTGAAATAAGGATAAAAAACACACACAGAGAAACACAGAGCAAAACCTTTCCAGACCAAAGATAAAATCAAACAAAAGACAGACAGAAAGAAAGATAACAAGAAAATAGTAAAAACAGAATTGGCGAAGGAAAAAAAATTCACAACAAGCCATGGTCGGACGCGTATGTACAGTAATGATAGGAACAAGAGGAACTCGAGGTAGATTGGGTGATTGCACCGGTGTGTCCCGGGGCATTAAGGGCTACACAAGGCGAGGTTATATGGTGATTCTGGCCTTTATGACGTCCGTAAATATGACAGGGATACAAGGCAGATAGAAAAGAAAACGGGCGATGATAGTATTGGATCCTTTATCAAGGGGAAACTTCTCTTTTTTTGTGTGTGGGGGGTGGGAAGGGGATGTGGTTGTTGTTATTTCTATCTTTTTGATCAGAATATTGGCTTAATTATTTTAATCTAGATCTAAATTGGAAAAAAAATATAGAAACTGAAGGGTCCGATTCCAATATAGGCATTAAATCCTCTTCATATGGAGTATGAAATAAAATTGACCAAAAATGCAAAAAAAAAAAGAAAGAAAGAAAAAGAAAAAGGCAAACCCAGAACGAGTCAACCAAACAAAGACTAAAAAAATAAACAAACAAGATAAATGAAGGAGATAAGAAATTACCGAAACGATATACGAAAATTAGGGAAGAGGGAAGAGAGATAATGTTAAAAAGAGGTTAAAAAGTCAGGAGTAAAGACAGGAAAGGATGAGGGGAAGATAAGGGAGGATGAGGGGAAAGATAAGTGAGAATCGGAAAGGAGACGAACAAGGGGAGAAGCAAAACGAAAACAAATTGAAATTGCGAAAAAGAAAAGGAAAAAGGGAAAATGCAATTATAAAAACGAAAGAATAGTTTAGAGAAAATAATGACTGAGTGAATAGATATATAAATAAATAGATAAATAAATAAATAAATAAATAAGTAAACGATTCGTGAATAGATAGATAAATAGATAAATAAATGATAAATGATTAGATAGTTGATAGATAATAGAAGCAGAAAAGATAGGAATAAGAGGGAGTCAAACATTACGAAAAGCTATGAAGATATAGATGAAAATAAAGATAAAAGGAGAGAAATAATAATTTGAAAAAAAAAAGATCAAGCCAAGAAAGAAAGGAAAGGAAAGAGAGAGAAAAAAATAATAATGAGAAGGAGAAGACTATAAAATTCTGTAATAAAAATGTAAGAAAAATTATGGAAAATGAGAAATAATAAAACAGAAAGAAAATAAAAGAACTAATAAAACAAGGGAAACGAAAGGAAGGAAAAAGTGGAATGTAAAAAAAAGAAAAAATAATAACAATAACAACAGCAACAACAACAACAACAACAATAATAATAATAATAATAATAATAACAATAATAAAAATAACAACAACAACAACAACAACAACAATAATAATAATAATAGTAATAATAACAATAAAGATAATAATAATTAATGATAGTAATAATTAAAGGGTCTGATGATAATAAGATCATTAATGAGAATGTTGCTAATGATGACAATGATAAACTTGATGAGAATGAAGGTGATAACGATAAAATGACAATGTTGATGATGAATATGGCAAATACAAGACAAACAATGAATTAAGAACTGTATGATAAAAATGGAATAATAGGCAAAAGACTAGACTACAGAATTTAGATTAATGATGAAAATAAACATCTAAATTAAGTTTCCAGACAAATTAGGATAAAACGCTGAGGGAAAAATACAAAAAAAAAGGTCTGTCTGTGTCTCTGAGAAGAAGGAAAAAGATAACGAAAGTTAGGTCACAGCCCGAAAAAATAAAGCCATGATAACACTAAAAAAAAAGAAAAAAAAAAAAGAAAGAAAGAAAAAAAAAATTATATATATATATATATATATATATATATATATATATATATATATATATATATATATATATATATATATATATATATACAACAGAAAAAAAGGAACAGATATAAGGAAGAGAGCGACTCCCTTCCTGGCAGACAGACGAAGAAAAAAATCAGATCACATGGCAACCCCTTCCCCAGAATAAGAAGAAAAGAAGAAGAAGAAGAAGAAGAAGAAGAAGAAGAAGAAGAAGAAGAAGAAGAAGAAGAAGAAGAAGAAGAAGAAGGAGAAGAAGAAGAAGAAGAAGAAGAAGGAAAAAGAAGCAACATGAAAAAAAAAAAAACGAATGTAAAAAAAAAAATAATAATAAACACGAATGTACAGGACATAGCAAACCAAAAATGAAAAACATAAGAATGAAAAATGAAGCCACATCCCCGAGCGACTCCTCTCCTCGCCGACAGCCGACAGCTTCCCTCGGGACCCTCGCCCTCGTCAGCGATGTACTCGAAGGGAATCGGACGCGTGTGTCCCGTCGCCTCCCGCCTCCCGTCGCAGATGGCTCCGGCTTTAGCTTCCTCGAGGGCGGCTGTGGGCGTGGTTTTTGAATGTGTGTCTCCGGGTTTGTGTGCGTGTCTGTGTGCGTTTTTTTTTTATTTAAGTGTGTCTCCGGGGTTGTGTGCGTGTTTGTGTGCGTTTTTTTAAGTGTGCCTCCGGGGTTGTGTGCGTGTCTGTGTGCGATTTTTTTTAAGTGCTTTCGGATTGTTTGCGTGTGTGTGCGGTTTTTTTTTAGTGTGTGTCTTGAGGGTTGTGTGCTTGTCTGTGTGCGTTTGAAGTGTATCTTGGGAGTTGTGTGCGTGTGTGTGTGTACATTTATTTTGGGGGGGATTGTTTGTCTCCGGGATTGTGGGTATCTGTGTCCGCATTTTTTTGGACTGTGTATCCCGGGTTGTGTGCGTATCTGTGTGCACTTTTTTCCACACATGTATGTCCCCTGAAAGATGAAAAAAAAAGAAAAAAAGAAAAGAAAAATGAGTCAGTACAACCAACTTAAAAAAAATTTCCCCCTCCCCCCCAAAAAAAAAAAAAATCCCCAAAGACGATACGGATAAAATAAAGGTAATTACCCCCGCCCCCCCCCCAAAAAAAAAAAAAAAAAAAAAAAAAAATCGGGGAAATCGTTCATCGAGCGCCCGACGAGGAGAAAAAATATTTGCCGACAACACGTACCAATTTTCCATGGTCTAGTCTGGGACAAATAGCCAACAGTCAATTTCTCTTCTGGTTCGCTATATCCATCGCAATTGTTTTTAGTACAGTCTGCTACAGCTAAATTCACCTGTGCTACGGCGGCGCACAATATATTTCTGCACGTGGTACATACTCCTTAAATGTGATATTTATATGTATATCTATCTATCTATCTATCTATATGCATATATATATATATATATATATATATATATATATATATATATATGAATATATATATACACATATACATACATATATATATATATATATATATATATATATATATATATATATATATATATATATATATATATATATATATATATATATATTTTTTTTTTTTTTTTTTTTTTTTTTTTTTTTTTTTTAACAGCCATTCATTCCATTGCAGGACATAGGCCTCTCTCAGTTCACTACTGAGTGTTTATATGGCAGTGCCACCCTTGCCTGATTGGATGCCCTTCCTAATCAACCGCGGTTTGTGCCACGGCGGTGACTTCCCCTGCGACACATACGTTTGACTTCTCAAGGCGAAATGTCGTTTTCTAGGAGGGCAATCGGGGTGAAGTTCCTTGCCCAAGGGAACAACGCGCCGGCCGATGACTCGAACCCTCGAACTCAGATTACCGTCGTGACAGTCTTGAGTCCGATGCTCTAACCACTCGGCCACCGCCGAGTGGTTTATATATATATATATATATATATATATATATATATATATATATATATATATATATATATATATATACCTATATCTATAGATACATAAAAGAATAAATAAATAAATAATAAATAAATAAATAAACAAATAAATAAATAAATAAATAAATAAATAAATAAATAAATAGATATATATGTATATATATATATATATATATATATATATATATATATATATATATACATTATATATATATATATATATATATATATATATATATATATATATATATATATATATATATATATATATATATATATGAGGAGGAAGGAAGAGAAACGGTGAATGAGAGGAGAGAAAAGGGAAAGGAAGAAGGAAAAATACAAGGAAAATAAAGGAATGAAAAGAAAAATAAAGGAAAAGGGAAGGGAGAAGCTACACTTTATTTATAAAGGAAAGGAAAAGGGAAGGGAGAAGGAGGAATGAAAAGGGGGAAGAGAAGGGAAAGGGAAAGGAAAATGGCGAAAGGGAAGGGGAAGGGAGAAGAAGCGGCAAAGAGAAAAGAGGAGGGGATGGGGAAAGGAAAAGGGGAGGAGAAGGGGAAGGGAGACGGGGAGGGGAAGGGGGAGAAAGGGGAGGGTTAGGGAAAGGGGGAAGGGAGGGGGGAGAAAGAGGGAGGGTTAGGGAAAGGGGGAGGGGGGGAGGGGGGAGAAAGAGGGAGGGTTAGGGAAAGGGGGAGGGGAAGGGGGAGAAAGAGGGAGGGTTAGGGAAAGGGGGAAGGGGTTATCTGTTAACACGACCCGCCTGATAATTGCCCTTGCAAAGCTACAGGCAAAGCATCCGATCTCCTTTTCAGATCTAAGAAATGAGGCCACGTCTGGATGTTCGAATATTTAGAGCTTATGTTCAGAATACATAAACATCAATAAGCATCAGAGAGCAAGTACAAACCAAAAAACAAACAAAAGTAAAAAATATATGCGAATTACTGAAAGGTAAATACAAAAAAGATGTTTACAGTATAATGGATATCTTTAATTATGTGTTTATATAGTTTTCTATCTATATATTGATTTATCTATTTATTTATTGAGTGGTATATTTATCAATTTATTTATTCATCTATTCAGGATATCTATTTATACATGGCCTGAAAGCTGGGGAATAAAAGGACGGATTTTTTTGTCTTATGCAGAAAATTCCTCGTCTCCTCCCCCCCCCCCAAAAAAAAAGAGAAAAAGAAAAAAAGAGAAAAACCTTGAATCACAATTGATACCCTACTAAACGATACAGCATATCTGATTTATTCATGACTTGCAGTGTACGATATTGCCAGTGACGTCAGGGTGGCCATGCTGCGCTTCTCTGGACACAGAAATAAAAGGCGAGGAACAGAAGGAGAAGAGGAGGTGGAGAAGAGACAGAGAAGATAAGAGAAAGATGAAGAATGGGGGAAACAAGGAGGCGGATACAGGGCGTAGGCGAAGAAAGCTGAGAGACAAAGAGAGAGATAGAGGAGAGAGAACGAATTGAGGCCAAGAGAAGGTACAAAAGAGAGAGACGAGAGAAAAAGAGAAAGAAGAGAAAGGGGACAAGAAAAAAGAGGGGACGAGGGAGACAGAGAGACAGAGAGATAACACAAAGAAAAAAAATGGCGGTAAAGTGACAAGGGAGAAGAGAGAGTTAAAAACGTTGGCAAAAGGAGATACAGAGGGACATGATTAGAAAGAGGAAGTGTAATCGACCTGAATATCAGGGAGAATGCTTATACTAATATATTTTACAAGAATGTATTTCATTACGCATTACACAAGTCCTACCAAACGTTTCTGATAAAATCGAGTTTGCTTGACAGCATCCCTATCCACGATGTGTTCGTTACCCCTGTTTATAAGACCTCACTTTCCAGAAACTGGGTCTGCATGCTGCAAACGACTTGATTGCAACATACGACGAGGACTGACAATGAGCCACTGGATAATCGAGGCTACAGTTGAAACTTCAGTCGCAGAATGACGTAAAAAGAGGAGACCAAAGCACATCTGTGCCTTTGAAGTGAGTTTAGACAGGCACTGGGAGATGGGGTGAAATGAGGGAGACCTTAGCGTCCACCAGCGGAAGAGGATGTGGTGCGGCTGGCAAGAGAATCGACACGGAGTATGGCCAGGCATGTGACAAGGCGTAAGGCAAGACTATGAAACAAAAAAGGTATACACACACACACACACACACACACACACACACACACACACACACACACACACACACACACACACACACACACACACACACACACGAGTATATATATGTTTGTGTGTGTGTGCATGTGATTTGTCATCAGTTATTTACATTTTTTTTTTACAGCGTTAAGTGCGACGAAACTTGACTGATTTTAGTGTCTTTGTCATGAAGTGAGAAATGTGTATTGAAATGTTACAGAAAAAAGACTTCTGCAATTACAGAATTTTTGTTTTGAGTTCATGCTTTAATTCGGAAAGAAAACACATTTTGCAAAGAACTTTCCTAATTTATGACGCGAAATTCTATCGGAATGGGAACGAAACTATCTTATGTTTGAAAATGAAATAGCAACATTATATAAGACTCAGGTTTTATAGGCTTTTAACTTTTGAAATGATTTCAAAATATCCTGGTACACTAGAAACAAAATGTTTTTCTGTGTTTTTTTTTGTAGAGTGATTATTCATATTTACAAACATAAATACTCATGCATGACCCCGACGGTCATACACACACACACACAAATTACCGTGAACACAAATTCCTTAATCATATCAGCGAATATACTAGAAAATGAAAACAACAACAACAACAAGAACAGTAACAACAGCAAACAAAAAAAAAAAAAAGAAAAAAAGGAAAAAAGAAAAGAAAAAAAAACAACGATAATAATAGTATCCAAATAGTAACAGTATTAGACAAACAACAGTTCCTGGTCATTACTTCGTATAAGCCAGGGCACCCCACTCAGCAAGGACTTTCCGTTTGAATTGCTCTCACGGACACTGGATGATCCTAAAACGACCTCACATTCAACTAACGCCGTGGAATTATCAGCTGGAATGTTCTCCTGTTCCTCAAGCATTGTGTGGCCTGTGTTTGGACTTCATTTGCTTTACTCGTTTACGTTTGTTCGATCCAGTCTTTGCTGTTCGATCCAGGCGTTGATATTTTCGTTTTTTTTTTCATTTTTCATTTCGTGATTTCTTCTTTTTTTGTCGTTGTTATTATTATTTTTGTATTTTGTTGGCTTGTTTGCATGTTATTTTGTTGTTGGTATTAGTTCCATTAGTTTTTTTAATTTGACAAGCTTTAGTGAACAGAGCAACTCGAGTGAGGAAATGCAAAACTAAGATACGGGAAAGGATAAAAAAAGAGAGCGAGAAAAAAAAAAACAGAAAAGAAAAGGAAAAAAACACAGACAAAATGGTTGACTGGATTAGTGTGCTCTTTAAAAAAATGAGTTCCTTGTTTAAATTCACTAAAGTCTTTTGTTCCCTTGTAACTCCTCTTTTCTTTTCTTTTTTTCTTTCTTTCTTTCTTTTTAATTCGCTTTGACCCTGCAGTCTCTCGCATCATGGAGGATCGCACTGCCACCAACGTAACTACGAAGAAGAGAAAATGAGAATGAGAAAAAGACAGATTAGTAATTCTCGGAGTCTTATTTAGCAGAAATGAGAGATAAAGGCTTGCCACGAACATGCAAGAACAGAAGAGGAAGAACAGTGATGGAAGAACAACTAGAGAAGCAAATCAAAGAACAGAAGAGGAAGAACAGTGATGGAAGAACAGCCAGAGAAGCAGATCCGAGAACAGATGGTGGTGATGATGGTGGTGATTTATGGTGATGGTGGTGACGATGGTGGTGGTGTGGATGATTGTGATGATTATGGTGGTGGTGTGGATGATTGTGATGATGATGGTGGTGGTGATGATGGTGGTGATGATGGTGGTGGTGTGGATGATTGTGATGATGATGGTGGTGGTGATGATGGTGATGATGATGATGGTGGTGATGGTGGTGGTGTGATGGTTGTGGTGGTGATGATGGTGGTGATTATGGTCTTGGTGATGATGGTGGTGATGATGGTAGTAGTGATGATGATGGTGATGGGATGATTGTGATGGTGATGATGGTGGTGATGATGGTGATGGTGGTGGTGATGGTGGTGATGGTGGTGGTGATGGTGATGCTGATGGTGGTGGTGGTGGTGGTGCTGCTGCTGATGGTAATGGTAATGATGATGTTAATAATGATACTACTACTATTACTACTCCTGCTAAGGATGATAATAATTACTTATAATGATAATAATCATAAAAATGATAATAATGATGATTATGATAAT
>NC_051392.1:10404620-10414620 GCF_015228065.2 Penaeus monodon | reverse complement strand
AGCAAAGTTGCACAGTGTATAAAAAAGAGGAAGAGAGAGAGAGAGAGAGAGAGAGAGAGAGAGAGAGAGAGAGAGAGAGAGAGAGAGAGAGAGAGAGAGAGAGAGAGAGAGAGAGAGAGAGAGAGAGAGAGAGAGAGACAGACAGATAGACAGACAGACAGACAGAGAGAAAGAAATGGAGACAGAGAGATAGATAAGTAGATAGATAGATAGATAGATAGAGAGAGAGAGAGAGAGACAGAGAGAAACAGACAGACCTAATATAGAGCCAAACATATAGACAGATCGACAGACAGAGAGAGAAAAATAATTAAGTCAGAAAACAGGAAAGCTTTAGTCTTTGAATCTATATATACTTGTGGAATAACATGCATATCGCTTTCACATCAGTCTGAAAGGGGGAGAGGCAAAACAGCAAATATGAATTTCTCTCTCTCTTTGTCTCTCTCTTCGTTCTTCTCTTTCCATCTTCTCTCTCTCTCTTTCTGCTTTCTTCCCTCCTTCCCTCCATCCGTCTCTCCCTCTTTCTCTAAGCTTACATTTTACTCTATTTTGCTTTTTTCTCTTCGTTAGCGCTCTTTGTCTTTCTCGTCTTTTTTTTTTTTATCCTTTTATCCCTCAATCTCTCATTTTACCCTCCCCTCTCTCCTTCTTTACCCTCCTCTCCTTCCTATTCAGTCTTTCTCTCTCTCTCCCTCTACCTCTTTCGCTTTCTGTTTCTTCACTTTCATCCCCTCTCTTCCCCCCCTCTTTCTCTTTATTTTCTACCCCATCTCATTTTCCCTTCATCGTCTCTCTTCACTTTCTTCCCCATCTTCTTTTCCCTTCTTTCTCTTTCTTTACGTTCTTCCCCATCTCCCTTTTCTCTCTTTCTCTTTCTTCACTTTCTTCCCCTTTTTCTCTTTCTTCACTTTCTTCCCCTCTTTCTCTTTCTTGAATTTCTTCCCCCTCTCTTTCTTTATTTTCTTCCCTCTCTTTCCCCCCTCTTTCTCTCTCTCCCTAACTCTTTCTCCTCTCCGTTTATACATGCAAAAACTATGCGGGGATTTGCAGTATGGCAATCGACATTCATGGTCACTTTTGCACACTACGCTTTGCAGTATTTTTATCTATCTTTAATTTGTCTCTCATCTTTTCTGTATGATTCCGTAAATAAATGCGAACAATGATATTATCATTCTGTAACATTACGTTATGTATATTCCACACCATGTTACGTATTTGATTATATCGCCATATGTTATCATTATCGTGTTATATCATCATATTAGACTTAAAGATTATATCGCTGTTATACGGTAATATATGATAATATTCCATATCACTGTATTGATTCATGATTGCACAGATAGCAATCTTATCAAATGTTTTAATTTTTTTTCAGTAAATGGTGAATATAAGAAATGACGCTGACTTTTGCATAACAGAACAAGGAATCAAGAAATTCCTCATGCAAAATAAAGAGAGAGAGAGAGAGAGAGAGAGAGAGAGAGAGAGAGAGAGAGAGAGAGAGAGAGAGAGAGAGAGAGAGAGAGAGAGAGAGAGAGAGAGAGAGAGAGAGAGAGAGAGGAGAGAGAGAGAGGAGAGAGAGAGAGAGAGAGAGAAGAGAGAGAGAGGAGAGAGAGAGAGAGGAGAGAGAGAGAGAGAGAGAGAGGAGGGGGGGAACCCTTCTCTTTGTATCTTTGACTTTAGAGATGCCAATTAATAACAAGAGAGCGAGACAATGAGCGAAAAATTTAATTAGGTGAATGTCCTTTTTTTAAGGGACAATATCTGAAAGGAAATTCGGGAAGATGTTTGGATGAAAGCCATTATCATGATGATTAATCAACATGGTTATAATGATGGTGATGCTTGGCGATAACAATTGTAATGAAAATTATAGTAATGGCAATAACGCTAATGAAAAGGAAAATTGATGATAATGATGATAGTAATAGTGATAAGGATAATAATAACGGTAATGATAGTAATAAGAATGATCAACATTGGTACGATAACAATGATTACAATAATGAGAATAATGATAATAGGAAAGGTGATGTTGATTTGCTTTCACCTTTCTGAGACAACTCTAAATAACCTAGATGTATCTATTTCATTCAAGAAAGTTGATGGGTGTTAAAACTTTAAAGAATATAACACTTTATCGAACACTGAAATCAAAAGAAAGCAGTTTTCAAAAATGTTTGTCTGGTGGTATTGGATGAATCACATCACTGTATTGAAACTGCTCACATCTGCCTTTCAACCTGCTCTTTTTCATTAATAATTGATACTACAAACAGTGCTATACACAAGATCAAAATCTATACACCTACGCTTTTGATCACATATACAAAAAGACATCCACTGATCTCAATTTCACAGGATGAATCTGAGATCCTATAATTGTGACTTTATCAAATTTACTTGCATGCATGTTCGGTTAACGTGATTGCCTTTTTTCTGGAAGCTGACATTATCAGGCAATAATAAGTCAGTTAGGTGATTGAATGTCATGCTTCTATGAGTAGATAACGTATTTGCACAGCAGAAGTGTTAATTAAATAGTTATGGTGTTCGAGATTCAACGAAGTGAAATAACAAAAACACGTTTTTCTCCTGTATGGTATTGAATGCCTAGGGCTGATCATATAGCTTGTGATAGTACAACGTAACTAATATGGTCCGCTTGCGAGAAGGGAAAATATCTGGCATACATAAAGTTAATCGTACATTACAATAAAACCAGGCAGCACATTTTAGAATACTTTAAGACAAGTTTATATTGCAATTAGAAGGATAACAACACAAAAAACTACGTCCCCTTTTAACAGCTAGAAAATCAGACAGCAGTAACAACACAAACAAACACATCTCTATGAAATGTAATGAAGCTTGGTTACTGGCACCGAAAAACCCTGACAATGCTCCGGGTGGCACCGTCTCCCTATCGCGTCACGTCGTATATTTCCTCACTTTTCCTCGCTGAGCTCATATCTAATTTGCGATCGGTCAGTTGGTGCAGGTGATTTTTAGTACTGCTGCGGGACACTGTAAAATGTATTGTACATAAAACAATGGCTGTTGTCATCATCGTCCATTGAAAGAGAAGATATATATATATATATATATATATATATATATATATATATATATATATATATATATATATATATATATGTACAGGTGTATGTTTGTATGTATGAATGTTTTTTTTTTGGATAAGGTAAGGAAGAGGATATGACTACAAAATAATTTTGGTTTCATGATCATCACGCACGGAGACCTTATATACCGACCCCTTGTTGCTATACGAATCCCTCCTCTTCCTCTCTTGATTCCTTCTTGCTTCATACACTATTCTTCCTCCCTTCCCCCCCTTCCCACACCCTCCCTCTCCCCCACCACCGCCGCTGACACCACATCACCACCACCGCCTCACCACGATCACCACACTCACGGTCTCCCCTTCTCCCCCACTCAGTGTATCTATCACTCACCCTCCGGCCGACCGTGGGCCTGTCAGTCAACGTTAAGCCCACTCCAGTAAAACCATTTCGGCTATCTAACTCCTGTCCATCTGTTTCCATCTCAACTCACGGCCAACAATTTCAATCGGCTTTTTCCCCACGCCGTAGTAATAGCCAAAATAATAGCAGTGGACCGCCATCAACCTCCCGTTTTTCAAAAAATCGCACCCGAAACAGAGATGATGAGTTGCTAGTTGCGTTCAGGAATGGAAGCGTGGTTTATGGTCGCTCAGAGGCCGTGTTTCTGAACGAGCCTGCCCTGGCCTTGTTTGCTCCGGCTTGCCTGCCTTAACATCGGCTTGGGAAGGGAGGAGGCGGAGAAGCAAGCCTGGATGAACCGATTCTCTTTCTCTCTCTATCTTTATCCCGCTCTCTCTTTCTAGGGTTCTCTCATTCTCTCGCTCCTTCCTTCCTTCTCCGTCTGTCAGTCTGTCTGTCTGTCTGTCTGTCAGTCTGTCTATCTGTCTCTTCTTCTCCCCCTCCCTTCTTCCTCTCTCTCTTAATACCCTCTTCATCCATTTTCTCTCTGTTTACCTTTCCACGTATTATTCGAAGGGTTAATCTTTGACTATACATGAATCCATATAAGATATACCTCAAGTGCGTATACAAGTTGCCTCCATGTTGTCTGACGAAACCTTATCAGAAAGTTTGTATTAAAGATAGCCATCGCAGAATTTCGGTTCATGTAGGTGGAATCCGTGTTCAGTCTTAATTAATGAGCTATTTTTATTTACGAATATCAGTCAACCAGGGAAATATATCTTCAGTAACTATCACTTTACAGTTTAAAGGACGTGTTTATTTTTCTTTTCCTGTTCATATATATTGTTGCTATCGTTTTCCTATTCACACACGCACATAGACACACACACACACACACACACACACACACACACACACACACATATATATATATATGTATATATATATATATATATATATATATATATATATATATATATATATATATATATATATATATATATATATATATATATATATATATATATGTTTGAGCCGCCGTGATCACAGCATGATACTTAATTTTAGTTTTCATGTGATGCTCTTGGAGTGAGTACGTGGTAGGGTCCCCAGTTCCTTTCCACGGAGAGTGCCGATGTTACCTTTTTAGGTAATCATTCTCTCTATTTTATCCGGGCTTGGGACCAGCACTGACTTGGGCTGGCTTGGCTAGGTAGGCAATCAAAGTGAAGTTCCTTGCCTAAGGGAACAACGCGCCGGCCGGTAACTCGAACCCTCGAACTCAGATTACTGTCGTGCCAGTTTTGAGTCTGATGCTCTAACCACTCGGCCACCACTCACACACACACACACACACACACACACACACACACACACACACACACACACACACACACACACACACACACACATATATATATATATATATATATATATATATATACATATATATATATATATATATATATATATATATATATATATATATATATAAAATATATATATATATAGTCTGAGTTGTTCCCTTGGGAACAACTCAGATTGCCTACCTAGAAAAAAACGACATATCGCCTTGAGAAGTCAAACGCAGGAGTCGTAGGGGAAGTCACCGCCGTGGCACAAACCGCGGTTGATTAGGAAGGGCATCCAATCAGGCAAGGGTGGCACTGCCATATAACCTCTCAGTAATTAATTGAGAGAGGCCTATGTCCTGCAGTGGAATGAATGGCTGTTGGGAAAAAAAAAAAAAAAAAAAAAAAAAAAAAAAAAAAAAAAAAAAAAAAAAAAAAAAAATATATAATATATATATATATATAATATATATATATATATATATATATATATATATATATATATATATATATATATATATATATATATATATATATATATATATATATATATATATATGAGATTTATACACACACACACACACACACACACACACACACACACACACACACACACACACACACACACACACACACACACACACACATATATATATATATATATATATATATATATATATATATATATATATATATATATATATATATATATATATACATACATATATATACATACATATATATGCACACCTCTCTATCTCCCCTTCTTTCTTTCCCTCTCTCTGAATTCCTTATCACTTTATTCTTGTCTCCTTTTCCTCTTCTCCTTTTAAACCACATAATGTAATAACACCTAGGGTATATACTGTGTAATTTTATTTAGACTTTTTTTTCGTGGACGTTATAAAACAACCATTACTTAATAGGATAATATATGTACATATCTAACATAGTTATCTAGTTTACATATTTTCTCGTTTTTTTTACTTCTTTTTTCTTTTTCTTTTCATATATTTTTTGTTTTGCAATCTTTCATTTCTTTTTTTTGTTCCTCTGTAAATGTTTCTCTGTAAATATTAATCTTGCTATCGCATAATCATTTTTAAAATATATTTTCTGTTGTATTTCTGTATTTATTTATTTTCTTTGTGGATATACCACTGAATATACATTCATACACACACAAACAGGTGTACACACACAAAAAAAAAAAAAAAAAAAAAAAAGCGCACACAGACACAACAACACAAGCACACATGCACAGTCACGCACACGCTTATAGACACACTTATAGAATAACACACACACAGACAATGACACAAACACAATATACTCACATGCATAAAGACACACACACACACACACACACACACACACACACACACACACACACACACACACATACACACACACACACACACACACACACACACACACACACACACACACACACACACACACACACACACACACACACACACACACACACACACACACACCGAAACAGATCAAGGACACAAATACAAAGTCCCATACATTACATTAGTTAGTAAACGTGTTCAATCTTTCTCGGTTCGTAGGCATCGTAACTTACAAATTACATCTCCACTTAACAGTTTTACTTTTCTCCGTCATGTAATCCCCTGCCATCCTCTCTTCCACCTTCCCCGCTCCACTTAACAGCTTTACTTTTCTCCTTCACTTAATCTACTCCCTCCCTCTCTTCCACCCAATTCTCGCTCCACTTAACTTAAGCTTCACTTTTCTTCTCCACTTAATCCACTCCCTCCTCTCTTCCACCTAATCCCCACTCTCTCCCCTTCGACAAACCGCTCACCTACACCTTACCACTTCACCTGATCAACTTCCACTTCCCCTTCACCTTCTACCCCCCCCCCTTCCTCTCAGCCCCCCTCACCTTCCACCCCCACCCCTTCCTCTTCTACCCCCCCCTTCCTCTCAGCCCTCCCCCCCCCCATGCCTCTATTCCCTCGCCAACGAGACAGAATAGGCCTAAGGAGAGATTAGATCCGACAACAGGGTATGGTCTTATCTGCATAAATCTTAGACTCAATTTACAAACACGAATTTCCTATTTCATATATTTTTATTATTTTTACCTGTTTAATCTCCCTGTCTATCTGTCTTAGTCTTTCTGGCTTTCTCTTATTTGATCCATCTATCTTTCTATCAGTTTATCTACCCGTCTACTTATCTATCTGTCTATCTTTTTTCCAGCTATCCAATTCCTCCTTTCTGTTATTTTCAAAGTTACTGGAAAAACAAATACACAGACAGTTGTTATACCGTTAAAAACTATCGTATAACTAAAGTGTATAATATAACGTACTTATGTTTTTTTTTCTCTCTCTTTCTTTTTCTCTCCCTATCTTCTCTCTCTCTCTCTCTCTCTCTCTCTCTCTCTTTCTCTCAATCTTTCTCACCCCCCCCCTCTCTCTCTCTCCTTCTCTCAATCTCTCTCACTTCCCCCTCTCTCTTTCCTTCTTTCTCTCCTGCAATGTCATCTTAATCATGTCTGTAAAAGTGACAGCTCTATTGGAAATAGAATACTATGGGAAACAGAATACTTACGGGAAAAAAATACAGAAAAGGTGAATGGAGAACTGAGTAATAGGATTAAAGAGGGAAAGACTGAAGGAGGATGGAAGAGAGAAGAGAGAGACAAGAAGAGAGCGAAAAGAAGAGGGAGATTGAGAGAGAGAGAGAGAGAGAGAGAGCGAGAGACAGAGAGAAGAGAGAGATGAGAGAGAAGAGAGAAGAGAGAAGAGAGAGAGGAGAGAGAGAGAGAGGAGAGAGAGAGAGAGAGAGAGAGAGAAGAGAGAGAGAGACAGAGAGAGAGAAGAGAAAAGAGACAGAGAGAGAAGAGAAGAGAGAGAGAGAGAGAGAGAGAGAGAGAGAGAGAGAGAGAGAGAATGAGAGAGAATGAGAGAGAGAGGGAGAGAGAGATTAAGAGAGGAAAAAAAATGAAGTAAGAAAAAAAAACAAAAAAACAGACCTGAACGAATAACATAAAAAGGTAAGCGTTCTCGGAAATCTTGCAAAACAAACTATATCTTATAAACAAGAATATAGTTAAAGTAGAGCATGAGAGGAAATAAGTTAGTTAATAAGTTAGAAATAAGTTAATAAGTTAATAAGTTAATAAGTTAATAAGTTAATAAGTTAATAAGTTAAGGAGCATGAGAGGAAATAAAAAGTCTTGTAGAAAAAAAATTCTTCTTCATTAATAAGAAACGTAAATGAAGAAGCATAAAAGAAGAAAAGGAAAAAGGACGAAGAAGAGAAAGGTTAAGAACATAATCGTATTTTTTTTTCAGTTTAGAACCTTTGAGATAGCCATGCAAACCTCGGTCTTATGGAAACAAGGAATAAGGTCGATGATTAAGTATCTCGGAGAAGCATCATTTGACTCTCTTCTTGAGGTATTTTGTTCTCCCTTCAACCTAACGACCCCGTCTTAAGATGTTGCAAAGAGGAAATGTTAATAAAATGACAGACTTTTCCATCAAGAAAGATGTAATTAAGTTTAATCACTCTCCCTTGTAATTTGTCTTTCAAAAGAATAGGCATATCAGTATCATGTCTGCAAGACCAAATTAAACCTTCATAAAACAAAAAACAAAAACAAAACAAAAAAAAGTGTCTGGATCCCGAGCTGTAACGGTTTTCGAAGTTCATTTGTTTTGTTCTGTAACAGGATGCTGCCATCTTAAGCTCATTATTTTTTTTCGTCCCTTCTCATTTCTCACTCTTTCTCTCTCTAATATTCATTTAAAATTTCCTTACTTCAGGTAACTTTTTATACATTTATTTATCTATTTATTTATTTTTTTGAAAACCACGCCGTCTTATTTCCAGTCTCAGACTCCTTACTCTAAATGGTTACTCAACCAATTTCATATCATTAACCTCACCGCGAATTTGACTGTTTGTCCACACATTCCAAGCCTTCCCGTTTTTATTTAAACTCTTGCACGAGTCTCCAAACTGCATCACATATATAAAGCCACATTAACACGCACATCAGCATTATTTCACGCTCAAACTAATCCACAAAAATTCCAGAATCAACGAATTTATGTCCACATTGCCGCGGTGAGGCAATCCATCCGCACGGCGGGGGAAAAGTCCTTTGAAAATGCGCGTGACGTGATGTACAGTACAGCAAACATGTTTCATCTCTTGGGACTAATTCATCTAGTGCCACGTGGGTGTGTCTGGGGTAGGGTGAGGTTGGGGTGGGGGGGTGATGCAGGTGGGGGAGGTTGGGGTGCTAAGGGTGGGGGAGGTTGAGGTGGTGGGGGTGCTAAGGGTGAGGGAGGTTGGGGTGGTGGGGGTGCTAAGGGTGAGGGAGGTTGGGGTGGTGGGGGTGCTAAGGGTGGGCGGGAGTTAGGGTGGGGGAGGTGGAGTATTAAAGAGGAAGAGGGTGTAGGATGTAAATGGGTGTAGGAAGGGGTTGGGGAAGGCTAGGTTGGGGAAAACTTAGGGGAGTGAGTAAGGTGGGGGTGGTGGGGGGGGCGGGCAGTAGGATGTAGATAAGAAGAAGAAGAGAAGAGACAGACAGAAAGAGAAGAAAGAAGGGGGGATAATGTAGAAAGTGAATGAGATACAAAAGGGGGAAAGAGAAGGAGGGAGATAGAGAGGACGAGGGGAAGGAAGAGGGGGGGAAAATGTAATTCTAAAAAGGGGAAGTGAAGTGGAAGGAGTATAGTAGGCTGGGAGGGGGTGGGGGAGAGGGAAGGGAAGAAGAAATAGTGAGATGGACAGGTAGAAAGAAGGAGGAGAGGGGAAAGGAGGAGGCGGAAAAAACAGCCTTCGGAGGAGCGGAAGTGAGGGGAGGTAGAAGGAGGGGAGAGGATAAGAGCCGACAGGAAGAGAGAGGAGAGAATCTAGGGTGACCTGATGGGGGGGGGGAGGTAGAGGAGGTAAATAAATAGTAGAAGATAAGAAGAAGCGAAAAGAAGAGGGAGATAAGGGGATAATATGGGGAATATACAAATGTGATAATAGGGAAAAAAGAGAGGAAAGCAAAGGATAACGAAAAAGAGAATAAGAAGACAGAGAAAAGAAGAGAAACAACAATTGAAAATGAAAAGAAAGACGTAGACATGATAATATATATATATA
>NC_051392.1:10377120-10379620 GCF_015228065.2 Penaeus monodon | reverse complement strand
GAGTCTGGTGATGAGGAATGTTAATTAAATGCAGGCGTTATCGGGATCAATATTACATGGGCCAATAATCATTATATATGTGTCGTATGAACTCTGCTTATGTGTCTCTCCGTCTTCTTCTTCTCCTCTCTCTCTCTCTCTCTCTCTCTCTCTCTCTCTCTCTCTCTCTCTCTCTCTCTCTCTCTCTCTCTCTCTCTCTCTCTCCCTCCTTCTCTCTCTCTCTCTCTCTCTCTTCTCTCACTTCTCTCTCTCTCTCTCTCTCTCTCTCTCTCTCTCTTCTCTCTCTCTCTATCTATCTATCTATCTATCTATCTCTCTCTCTTCTCTCCCCACCTCCTCCTCTCTCTCTCCCTCTCTCTTCTTCACACACACACACACACAAATCCGTTCGCAATCAGACACACAGACAATCATACATCATACAAGAGATACACATCTTTCAACCTGCACTAAACCCCATTCCCCCCCTTTTTCACCTCTCCCATACCCCTCTTCCCCCTCCCCCTCCCCTTCCCCTTTCTACCTCCTTGGCATCCCTCATACCCCTCCCATGCCCCTGGCCTCCTCTCATACCCCTCCCATACCCCTGGCCTCCTCTCATACCCCTCCCCCCTTCCCCTCCCATACCCCTGGCCTCCTCTCATACCCCTCCCCCCTTCCCGTCCCATAGCCCTCTCCTCTCTTCTCTTGCACGCCCAAACTTTTCAATCAATGTGATCATCGCTGAAGTGGGCGCTGCTTTATTACTAGCAAATATGGGTGAAGTGTGTGTGGGGGTGGGAGGGAGGGGGGGGAAGTGGGGTATGGGTGTTGGAGATACGGGGGTGGGGGAGGGGGGCACCTAAGACCCTGGCCTACCCCTCACCTGGCTTCTGCTAACGACGTCTCATTAACGGAATGCAATAAAATCAATGGCAGGTATCATCATCGATCTGTAGAAATGCATCGGATCTGTCGCCTTCCTTCCTTCCTTCCTTCGTTCCCCCTTTCCTCTGACCTTTCCTTCCCTCCTTCGGACCGTCGTTCGTTCGTTCCATCTTCGGGTCCTTCCTTTCTTCCTTCATGTCTTTGTTCTTTCGTTCGTTCGTTCCTTCGTTCCTTTCTATCCTTCGTCCCTTTCTTCTTTCCTTCCTCCAATCCTTCCTTCCTTCCATCCTTCCTTCCATTCTTCCTTCCTTCCGTCTATCCTTCCATCCTTCTTTCCTTCCCTTCCATCCATGTTTCCACCCTTCCACCCTTCCTTCCTTCCCTTCCATCCATGTTTCCACCCTTCCTTCCTTCCTTCCTTCCCTTCCATCCATGTTTCCACCCTTCCTTCCTTCCTTCCTTCCTTCCTTCCCTTCCATCCATGTTTCCACCCTTCCTTCCATCCACCCTTCCTTCCTTCCTACTCTTCCACCCTTCCTTCCTTCCTCCCTTCCTTCCTTCCACCCTTCCTTCCTTCCTACTCTTCCACCCTTCCTTCCTTCCTCCTCCCCATCCTTCACGAGCCGCGAAGGAGAATTCCGGGAGCAGTTATCCTAAAGGGCGTTCGAGCCACGGGGTTGTTAAGAGTTCCAAGAGAACAAGGGATTTGGAGAGGGACCCTGCAGGAGGACGGAAGGGCGTGGAGGGGAATTTTTCTCGGTTCGTCTCTGTCTCTGTCTGTCTGTCTGTATGTGTACACGCGCACACACACACGCATACACACACACACACACATACATACATACACACACACACACACACGCACACATACCCACATACACACATGTATATATACATGTCTATCTGTCTATCTATAAATAAATAGATACGTAGATAGATATACACATTTTTATGTATTCATTCATCTGTTTACTTCTCCCATCCTTCCACCCACCCACCATCTTTCTCTCTCTCTTTCTTTCTGTCTATCTCCCACTCTCCTTCTCTGAAAAGAAGATAGAAGACTCAGAAGAGGATAAAATGAGGTCTGAAAAAAAGAAGAAGAAAAAGAAAAAAGAAAAACAAATCTGAGGCGGAATGAGATATTTCAACAAAGACAAAGTTCGAGTTTAAAAAAATAAATAAAAAGACACGGTGTTCTTGAACAGCGAGAAAGTTCTAGAAGTTCTTGGAGGAAAACGATAAACGCTCGAGGAGAATCAGGAGAGAAAGGCCTCAAAAGTCAAAATTATGGAGACCAAATACGGCGCGGGTTCGGTAGGCTTTGGTTCCGCGTAAGAGAAGGGAAATGTGCAGATCTTTCTCGGAGAATAAGGTCAAATAAAACTCACGCACATACTTTGGCGGACGAACACACACACGTACACTTTGGCGGACGAACACACACACGTACACTTTGGCGGACGAACACACACACGTACACTTTGGCGGACGAACACACACACGTACACATACTTTGTCAAACACACACTCACGCACACACACTGACAGACGAACACACACACACGAACACACACGCAAAGACGTACACACACTGTCAGACAAACATACGCTCTCACATAACCAGTCTCAC
>NC_051392.1:10305695-10310695 GCF_015228065.2 Penaeus monodon | reverse complement strand
TCCCGGGGGGAGGGGGGGAGCCGGAGGAGGGGGAGGATCCGGGGAGGGGGAGGAGCCGGAGGGGGGGGAGGGGGTCGGGGGGAGGGGGAGGAGCCCGAAAAAGGGGGAGGGTCCAAAAAAGGGGGGGAGGGGGCCGGGGGGAGGGGGAGGAGTCCAGGGGGAGGGGAGGGGTCCGGGGGGAGGGGGAGGCCGGGGAGGGGGAGGGGTCCGGAGGAGGGGGAGGGGTCCGGGGGGAGGGGAGGAGTCCGGGAGGAGGGGGAGGGGTCCGGAGGAGGGGGGGAGTCCGGGGGGAGGGGAGGATCGGGAGGGGGGGGGAGGGGCCCAGAAAAAGGGGGAGGAGTCCAGGGGGAGGGGGAGGGGTCCGGGGAGGAGGGGGGGGGTCCCCGGGGGGAGGGGGAGGAGCCCAAGGAGGAGGGGGAGGGGGTCCGGGAGGAGGGGGAGGGTCCGGGAGGAGGGGGGGGAGCCCCGAAAGGGGGGAGGCCGGAGGGGGAGGAGTCCCGGAGGAGGGGGGGGGAGGAGTCCGGGAGGAGGGGGGGGATGGGGGGAGGGGGAGGAGTCCGGGGGAGGGGGAGGAGTCCAGGAGGAGGGGGGGGGGAGTCCAGGAGGGGGGGAGGAGTCCGGGAGGGGGGGAGGAGTCCGGGGGGAGGGGGAGGGTTCGGGAGGAGGGGGGGAAGTCCGGGGGGGAGGGGGAGGGGTCCGGGAGGGGGGGGAGGGGCCCCGGAAAAAAGGGGAGGAGTCCGGAGGAGGGGGGGGGGTCCGGGAGGGGGGAGGATCCGGGAGGAGGGGGAGGGGCCAGAAAGAGGGGGGGAGTCCAGGAGGGGGGGGAGTCCGGGGGGAGGGGGAGGAGCCCGGGGTGGAGGGGGAGGAGTCCGGGAGGAGGGGGAGAGTCCGGGGGGAGGGGGAGGAGTCCCGGGGGGAGGGGGGGGGAGCCCCGAAAAGGGGGGGGGTCCAAGAGGGGGGGGGGGGAGGAGTCCGGGGGGAGGGGGGGGGGTCCGGAGGAGGGGGAGGAGTCCGGGAAGGGGGGGAGGAGGCGGGAGGAGGGGGGGGAGTCCGGAGGGGGGGGAGGAGTCCCGGGGGAGGGGGGGGGAGTTTAGGGGGAGGGGGAGGAGTCCGGAGGAGGGGGAGGGAGTCCGGGAGGGGGGGGGGAGTCCAGGAGGAGGGGGGGGAGTCCGGGAGGGGGGGGAGGGTCCGGAGGAGGGGAGGAGCCGGGAAAGGGGGAGGAGTCCGGGGGGAGGGGGAGAGCCCCGGGGGAGGGGGAGGATCCGGGGGGAGGGGGAGGAGTCCGGGAGGGGGGGAAAGGAAGGGGGGAGGGGGGGGAGGAGTCCGGGAAGAGGGGGGAGGAGTCCGAGGAGGGGGGGGGGAGTCCGGGAGGGGGGGGGAGGAGCCAGGGGGGGGAGGAGTCCGGGGGAGGGGGAGGGGTCCGGGAGGAGGGGGAGGGGCCCCGGGGGGAGGGGGGAGGAAGCCGGAGGGGGGGAAGGGGGCCCCGGGGGAGGGGGGGAGTCCGGAGGAGGGGGGAGGAGTCCGGGAGGAGGGGGGGGGAGCCCGGGAGGAGGGGGGAGGAGTCCGGGAGGAGGGGGAGGAGCCGGGAGGGGGGGAGGATCCCGGGGGGAGGGGGAAGTCCGGGGGGAGGGGGAGGGCCCGGGAGGGGGGGGAGGAGTCCGGAGGAGGGGGGGGGAGTCCGGGAGGGGGGGGAGGGGGCCCCGGGGGGAGGGGAGGAGCCGGGAGGAGGGGGAGGAGGGCCGGGGGGGAGGGGGAGGAGCCGGGGGAGGGGAGGAGCGGGAGGAGGGGGAGGAGCCCCGGGGGGGGAGGGGAGGAGTCCGGGAGGAGGGGGGAGGAGTCCCCGGGGGGAGGGGGAGGAGTCCGGGAGGAGGGGGAGGAGTCCGGGAGGAGGGGGAGGAGTCCGGGAGGAGGGGGGGAGGATCCGGGAGGAGGGGGAGGAGCCCAGAAAGAGGGGGAGGAGTCCAGGAGGAGGGGGAGGAGTCCGGGAGGAGGGCGGAGGAGGCCCAGAAGAGGGGGGGAGCCAGGAGGAGGGGGAGGGAGTCCGGAGGAGGGGAGGAGTCCAGGAGGAGGGGAGGAGTCCGGAGGAAGGGGGAGGAGGCCAGAAGAGGGGGAGGAGTCCAGGAGGGAGGAGGGAGCGTCCGGGGGACGGGGGGGGAGCCCGGGAGGAGGGGGGAGGAGTCCAGGAGGAGGGGAGGAGTCCGGAGGAGGGGGGGAGTCCGGGAGAGGGGAGGAGCCCAGGAGGAGGGGGGAGTCCGGAGGAGGGGAGGAGTCACGGGAGGAGGGGGAGGGGAGCCCAGAAAGAGGGGGAGAGTCCAGGAGGAGGGGGATGTGAGTCGGGGGGAGGGGGTGGAGCCCGGACGCGAGGGGGACGGAGTCCGGGAGGAGGGGAGGAGTCCGGGAGGAGGGGGAGGAGTCCGGGAGGAGTCGGGGAGGAGTCCAGGAGGAGGGGGAGGAGACCGGGAGGAGGGGGAGGAGTCCAGGAGGAGGGGAGGAGTCCAGGAGGAGAGGGGAGGGAGTTAGGGAGGAGGGGGAGGAGTCGGGAGGAGGGGAGGAGTCCGGGAGGAGGGGGAGGAGTCCCGGAGGAGGGGGAGGAGTTCGGGAGGAGGGGGAGGAGCGGGAGGAGGGGGAGGAGTTTTTTTCAGGAGGAGGGGCGGGAGGAGTCACGGAGGATGGGGGAGGAGTCCAGGGAGGAGAGGGGGGAGGAGTCCGGGAGGAGGGGGGAGGAGTCGGGAGGAGGGGAGGAGGCCCAGGAAAGAGGGGGAGGACAAGTCAGGAGGAGGGGGGAGGAGTCAAGGGAGGAGGGGGAGGAGTCCCAGGAGGAGGGGAGAGAGTCTCCAGGAGGAGGGGGAGGAGTTCGGGAGGAGGGGGAGGAGTCCGGGAGGAGGGAGGAAGCACAGAAAGAGGGGGAGGAGTCCAGGAGGAGGGGGGAAGGCGTACGGGGGAGGGGTGGAGGGAGGAGGGGGAGGAGTCGTTTGAGGGGGGGAGGAGTTGGGAGGAGGGGGGAGGAGTCCGGGAGGAGGGGGAGGAGTCCAGGAGGAGGGGGAGGAGTCCAGGAGGAGGGGGAGGAGTCCAGAAAGAGGGGGAGGAGTCCAGGAGGAGGGGAGGAGTCGGAGGAGGGGGAGGAGTCCAGGAGGTAGGGGGGAGACGGAGGAGTCGGATGGAGGTGGAGGAGTCGGAGGAGGGGGCGGGAGGAGCCGATAAGAGGGGGAGGCAGTCCAGGAGGAGGGGGGAGGAGGGGTTCCGGGAGGAGGGGGAGGAGTTCAGGAGTGAGGAGGGAGGAGTCCGGGAGGGAAGGGGGAGGAGTCAGGGAGGAGGGGGAGGAGTCGGAGGAGGGGGAGGGAGCCCAGAAAGAGGGCGGCGGAGTCCAGGAGGAGGGGAGGCGTCCGGGAGGAGGGGCGGAGTCACGGGAGGAGGGGGAGAGCCCAGAAAGAGGGGGAGGAGTCCAGGAGGAGGGGGAGGAGTCCCAGAGCGCACGCAGACACGGGGGGGAGTCCGGGAGGTAGGGACGAGGAGTCCGGGAGGAGGGGAGAGGGAGTCGGGAGGAGGGGGAGGAGTCCGGGAAGAGGGGGAGGAGTCCGGGAGGAGGGGAGGGAGTTTCCAGGAGGAGGGTGGAGGAGTCCGGGAGGAGGAGGAGAGGAGCCGGGAGGAGGGGGGAGGAGTCCAGGAGGAGGGGGAGGAGGCGGGCGGAGGGGGAGGAGATTCCAGGAGTGGGGGAGGAGCCGGAGGAGGGGGAGGACTGTCCGGGAGGAGGGGGAGGAGTCCGGAGGAGGGGGAGGAGTCCGGGAGGAGGGGAGGAGTCTGGAGGAGGGGGGAGGAGTCCAGGAGGAGGGGGAGCGAGCACCAGAAAGAGGGGGAGGAGTCCAGTAGGAAGGGGGAGGAGTCGGAGGAGGGGGAGGAGTCCCCGGGAGGAGGGGGAGGAGTCCGGGAGGAGGGGGGAGGAGTCGGGAGGAGGGGGAGGAGTCCGGGATGGAGGGGGAGGAGCTCCGGGGAGGAGGGGAGGAGTCCGGGGGAGGAGGGGGAGGTTTCCGGGAGGAGGGGGAGGAGTACCGGGAGGAGGGGGAGGAGTCCGGGAGGAGGGGAGGAGTCGGGAGGAGGGTGGGAGGAGGTCCAGGGAGGAGTGGGAGGAGTCCAGGAAGGAGGTGGGAGGAGTCCGGGAAGGAGGGGAGAGGAGTCCGGGAGGAGGGGGAGAGAAGCACGGGAGGAGGGGGGGAGTCCGGGAGGAGCGGGGAGGAGTCCCGGGAGGAGGGGAGGAGCCGGGAGGAGGGGGAGAGTCCGGAGGAGTGGGAGGTCCGGGAGGAGGGGGGAGGGCCCGGGAGGAGGGGGGGGGAGGTCCAGGAGGAGAGGGGGAGGAGTACGGGAGGAGGGAGGAGTCCGGGAGTTTAGGAGGGGCGGAGTACGGGAGGAGTGGGGAGGAGTCCCGGCGGAGGGGGAGGAGTCCGGGAGGAGGGGGAGGAGTCCGGGAGGAGGGGGAGGAGTCCGGGAGGAGGGGGAGGAGTCCGGGAGGAGGGGGAGGAGCCCGGGAGGAGGGAGTGAAAATGAATTTTGGGGGGAATAGGAGAAGGGGGGTAGGGAATGCCTCGAGGGTAAGGGGGTTGACAGGTTAGGGTAGAGATAGGGATATCCTGAGGTTATGGGTAGGGGGGACCGTGGGATTGTGGGTAAGAGAACTGTGGGTAGGGAATAATGGCTAGGGAAAGGGGTAGGGGATGGGATTGAGAAGAAATCGTGGGGGAGGAGGTGCGAGAGAAGTGGCAGGGTGGACCGTAGGGTAAGAGAAAGGAGTCTAAGGTAGGTGGAAGGCAAGAGTCGAGAAAGATAGTGGGTAGAAAGGGATGATTGAAAGGATTAGAGTAGAGAGGAGGGATTAGGTAAATCAAATTAAGGGGGGGGTTGAAGGGAGGGGGTACAGAGAGTTGGGGGGATAAACAGAGTTAGGTAAGGGGGTGGGAAATGAAGTGGGATAGAGTAAAGGAAGGGAATAGATAAGTGCAAAGGGAGGA
>NC_051392.1:10300695-10303195 GCF_015228065.2 Penaeus monodon | reverse complement strand
CGTTGATAGGAGCAGGTGCCGGTAATGATTTCAAATTCGAATAAAGGTGACCAGTGAACAGACTATAATACAGGTTCGCCCCAAAAGCTCATTGATATATATGTGTTTTCTTGGTTATGTTTAAAAGTTGACAAACCAGCAATAGGTACGGTGCGGCGAAATATAACAATAAGTCGTTTTATAAACAGTTCCTGTCTTCAAGAAAATCTTATTGGATTTAAGCGTGTTATTCTTAAGCTTTATGACAATGGAAGAAAAGAAACGGTTGCAAAAACTAGTAAATATTCAAAGGATGCTTATAATTCATACACAAATAACAATGAATGTACAAGCCAGCTGTATAGTCAACTCATGTTTGTATATATACATACATGTACAAACACACATGCAAGTAGAACAACGAAGTACAAGAAAACACACGAATAGGCATATTCGTGTGTTTTCTTGTACTTCCCTTCGTTGTTCTTGTTGCAATTTGCTCGACATGAATTCCACACAAACACACATCTAATTATATATTTCATGGTATATAAATGAAACACACGCACACATAAAATCAGTGACCTGAAAAATATCTAATGTTGAAATTACAAGAGACATAGAAATTAGACGTCAGCAAAGTTGGCTTAGAAAAAAAAAAGTTTCTTCATAAGTCTGTCTATGAAAAACGAGAAAAGTCAGTAGATTTGGAAGCCAGTTTCTCTTCTTTCCAAGTAGCGTAAATCAGTCTCAGCAGATAGCCTAAGTAAATCCTAACCTGTGTCTCCTTGGGTCAATAGAGTAATAAAGTTGGAGATTAAGGTGGTGGGACAAAAAAAAAAAAAAAAAAAAAAAAAAAAAAAAAAAATGTTATATATATATATATATATATATATATATATATATATATATATATATATATATATATATATATATATATATATATATATATATATATATATATATATATATATATATATATATATATATATAATATATAAATATATTTTTTCTTTTTTTATTAATTATTTTTTTCCGGTATTCTTGTAAATTTGGTGCTGTTTTAATTTCTATTTTTAAATTTAATTCTTATTTATTTATCTATTTATTTATTTTTATACTCTGGAGCTTTGTTTATTATCTGTATTTTAGGGGTATGTCGCCTAGTAAAAGATATACTTAATGCTGACCTGTGAATACTTAATACTGAATTTATAAATTTCAAATATAGCACAAAGGTAGATCTGACGTCATCCCCAGGTGTTTGAGATATCACTTCGTTGTGGCGATTGTCACGGTCTCATGTACTTGCATTCACACACACACACACACACACACACACACACACACACACACATACATTTATATATATATATATATATATATATATATATATATATATATATACACACACACACACACACACACACACACACACACACACACACACACACACACACACACACACACACACACACACACACACACACACACACATATGTATATATATATATATATATATATATGTATATATATATATATATATATATATATATATATATATATATACATATATAATAATATATATATATATATATATATATATATATATATATATATATATATATATATAGAGAGAGAGAGAGAGAGAGAGAGAGAGAGAGAGAGAGAGAGAGAGAAAGAGAGAGAAAGAGAGAGTGAGAGAGAGAGAGAGAGAGAAAGAGAGAGAGAGAGATCCCTCTTTCTTTCTCTCTCTTCCCCTCCCTCCCTCTCTCTCTCTCTATCTATCTATCTATCTATATTTGAATTCGTATATTTACTTTCGTGTATCTACATTCCCTAGTTTGTTCAATTAACTAGCCTACTCTTCCTTTACTTAAAATAACATTAGTTATTTAGTTAATCATCTATGCATCCAGCTTTCCATCCATCTATCCAACTCATTCTGATAGACTCATTCTTCCGTTTTCTTTCCCCTTACCTTCATCACCCCATCCTCTCCTCTTCCCCTTCCTTCCCTTCTTCCCCATCTCTCCTTCCCCACCTCCCCCTACTCCCCCCAGTCCTCCTCCCCCCATCTCTCCCCCCTCCCTCCCTTCCTATTTCCACCCACCTCCCCTCCTCTCCCTTCCTACCTCCTCCTGCGTCCCACCCTCCCCTCTTTTCCCCTCACCTCCCCCCCCCCCCCCCCACCGAACCAGCCCAGCCACCCGTGTACATAATGTAATCAGATTAAAGTTTTCTCCGCGTCGTGTGCAGGTTTGAGGCTCGACGCCGGGGGATCAGTAGCCTCAGCTGCCTCGTAAGGAGATTGAGGCTGAGAGAGTCTTTGGAGGGCGAGTGACACGAGATTCTGAGAGACGCCGCCGCTTTTGACCCTCGCTGAGACGCCGGAGAAGTCGAGGTGGAGGAGGAGGGGGTGGAGGAGGAGGACGGGGTGGTGGGGGAGGAGGTGGTGGGGGAGGAGGAGGTGGTGGAGGAGGAGGACGGGGTGGTGGGGGAGGAGGGGGTGGAGGAGGAG
>NC_051392.1:10288195-10293195 GCF_015228065.2 Penaeus monodon | reverse complement strand
TGTGAAAATAAAACACAAAATGAAAAAAAAGACGAAAATAAGTTTAAAACCAACATTAAAAACCGTAAATTGTTATGAAAAACCCGGGTAGTGGTAACTACCACCCCATCTTCTCTGTTGTCTTTCCTTTTTTTCTTTCTCTGGCCCTTACGTGTATGATCTGGCTCCCCGACTTATATTGCAGTCGGACCGACACGGCACCGAAGGAGGACCCTTAGGGTGCTGTGAGAAGGACGTCATCGAAGATCGCCATAGGCCCACGGACCAAGATTTTTGTCAGAAAAGGTACCAGTCGCCCAGAATGCTGTGCATAGGCGACGCCTGGCGGACGCTGCAGATCGGTCAACCGGAGCTCGTAGGCAGGTATAAGCCGCCAGATGCCGCCCCTGCCGAGCCGTAGATCCGAACGAAGATCGAGGACGTGGGAGCGGGGACCTGGACGAGATCTGTGAGGAGTGTGGACGAGGACGCGCCGAGTTAGGGCCCGGGCCAGGATACGGGGAGGTCAAGACGAATCTGAAGTCAAGGAGGACCTGTGCGAGACTTCGAGACGTGTGGATATCGAGGACGAGCAGATTACACAGGGACCAGGAGGATGAGGCAACATGGACGAGCAGCCACGAAGTTGAACCAAGGAACAAGCACGAGAACGAGACGACAGCCCAAATTAGGTCACCCTTGAAGGCGCCCGAGGCGAGGCGCGAGTAGGTGGCCGAGCAATTAGAGTGGAGAATTCATTCGAGGATGTGGATAATCATTCGACCCGTGGACCCCGGGTGCCACGGGATCAAAGCCAAATAAGAACACCCGCCCGCGAGGGCGGAGGCCACAAACGAGGACGGGAGGTGCTAAGCACCACGCACTAAGGCAGCCGCCTCCCGGGCAGCTGAGTGATGCGCGGCCCCTATAAAATAGGGGCATGGGCTTGTGGTTTAACGCGTTTGGTATCAAATCTCGGGAATAAAGAGTCAAGCCGGTTTAAACCCGTATCAATTTCCCTGAAGCCAGTAATGGGTTCTAACCGTTTTACACACACACACAGACACACACCAAACACACTACACACACACCACACACACACACACACGCACACACACCACACACACACACACACACACACACACCACACCATATTATATATATATATATAATATTTTATATAATTATATATATATTATAATATAATATATAATATAAATAAAACATACTTTTTTAAACGGTAGGTTTATTTTGAGCCACCGCATAACTAATGATACTTACTTTGGAGTGATACGTGGTAGGTTCCCCCGTTCTTTTCCCCGGAGAATGCCGGTTACCTTTTTAGTAATAATCTCTCTACTTTACCGGCTTAGGACCAGTGGCAGGTAGGCAATCGAGGGAAGTCTGCCCAAAGGAACAACGCGCCAGCCCTTTACTCGAACCCCGAACTCAGATTGCCGCGTTCCCGTTTGAGTCCGAGCTCAACCCCCGGCCCCCGCGGCCTTGGGATTTAAAACATACACCAATAATAACTATATATATAATAATGATAGGTATAATAAGATATATAGATATATATAGATATAGTATAAGATATATATATATATAATATATATATATAATATATTATTTATTTATTAAAAATATAAAATATATTATAATATATATAATATAATATATAGAAATATATATATATATATATATATATAATGTATATAAGTATTATATAAATATTATATATTATAATATATATATATATATATCCCACAACACACACACCACACCAACACACACACCCACACACACAAACACACACACACCACACAAACCAAACCCACAAATAATATATATATACATATATATATATATATATATATATATATATATATAAATTATATATAATATGTATATATATATATGTAGATATGCATATGTATATATAAATACATACATATATATATATATATATATATATATATATATATATATATATATATATATACATATACAGACATACATACATACATACATACATACATATACAAACACACACACACACACATACACACACACACACACACACACACACACACACACATATATATATATATATATATATATATATATATATATATATATATATATATATATATATATATATACACACGCAAAAACACACACAGAAACACATAATTGTGACATTTAACATGGCTGTCATAGATTAAAGATATGATTTTATGCAAGGTTTATTCAACACCTTTTAATTTCTTTGCATATGATCTGTTTACATAACATCGCAGCACTAATATCAAATGAAATTACTGATATCTAGCAAAGACAAAGTGCAACATCCAGTCTTCATTTCAGTTTAATTCACTTACATACGTCATAGTACACCGTATACTGCATTATAGACGAATGCTAATGAAATAACACCAGAGCCAGCGTGTACATAGACTTGTGCATGAAAGATTCCCGGCATGACAATTTCCCTGCATGATATTCTGGCTGTATGACATTTTCCCAGCATGGCATTTTTCCGTATGGTATTTTATCTATATGATATTTTCTCCTTATTGTATTTTTCCTGTATGGTATTTTATTCATATGACATTTTACCAGTATGGCATTTTCCCCATATGGTATTTTCCTCGTATGGCACTTTCCTTATATGACATTTTCCTAGTATGACATTTCACCCGTATGACATTTTCCCAGCATGATATTTCACCCGTATGGCATTTTCCCAGCACGGCATTTTTCTCGTATGGCATTCTCCCTATATGGCATTTTCCCTATGTGCCATATTCTCCAATATCAATTTCCCTGTATAGCACTTCCCTCACATGGTATTCTTCCCGTATGACATTTTGCTCAATATAATGTTCACCGTATGGCACTTTCCTTGTATAGCACTTTCCCCATAAGGCATTTTCCCGTACGGCATTTCCCCATATGGCACTTTCCTCGTATGGCTCTTTCCCCATTTGACATTTTTCCCGTATGGCACTCTCCTCGTATGGCACTTTTCCCCTATGGCACTTTCCCCAAACGGCATTTTTCCCGTATAGCACTTTCCTCGTATTGCACTTTTCCCATATGGCACTTTCCCATTCGGCATTTTTCCCGTTTGGCACTTTCCTCGTATGGCACTTTCCTCGTATGGCACTTTCCCTATAAGACATTTTCCCCGCGACTTCAAAAGATTCGCCGCAATCAGGCTCTTCTTGGGGATTTTCTGCCGCTGAGAATGTCGTCTCACTTTCAACTATTGCTCCTCTGGGACCCCTTCTTTCCCCTTCTCCTTCCCCTTTTCTTTCGCTTCTCCTCCCCCTCCACCCCAGGGATCCCCTTCCTTTTAAGTCCTTCCCCCTCCTTCCCCTCCATTGCCCCCCCCTCACCTCTCCGCTTTCTATTTTCCCTGCACCCTTGGGGTCTCTTCATTTCCTCTCTTTTCTCTTCTTTCTCTCTGTTGTCTTCTCCTCCCTACCTCTTCTTCCCTTGTATTTCCTCCCTCTTTCTCCAACCCTCCTCATCCCTTTCTCTTTCCCCTTTCTTCCCTCCTGCCACTTATCCCTTCCACTTCCCCTCCTCCTCCCCACCCCTTCTCCCCAACTCCCATCTCCCTACTTCACCTCCCTCCCTCCCCACCTCATCTTCCCCCTCCTCCTCCTCCAAGTGGGGTCTCACAAGTAGCGGCGTCTGGAGGGCTGTGAGAGGGCCAGGCACACCGGGACTATCAGCGTCGTTTGGCACCGCAGAGTGTCGGGTGCCTCCCCCTCCCCCCCTTGTGTTGTATTCCCACACAGGCCGTGAGAGTGTTTGCTTCAGCGATCGCACAGTCGCCGCGCACTCTGCCTCTTCACAAAGGGGGAAACCCGCTGGTCCCTTCTGTTTTGGCTCGTTCTCTCCTCTCTGCTTTTCTTTTTCCGTCTTCTCTTCTCCCTTCTTCCTTTCCTCCGCTTCGTTTTTCCTTCCTTCTGTGCTTTTGCATCCCTTTCCTTATCTATTTTTTTTTTTACTAAAAAGAATCACGTCATACTACATTCCATCTGACTTTCCTATCTCCTTAGTTCCTCCCTTCTATTTTGTCTTTACCCTTTACTCACTCCTTACACCTCACCTACCTTCATCCGTTATTCCTCTCTCCTTCCCTATTCCTACATTATTTCTCGCCCTCGCTCATTATCTTCCTCCTTGTCTACCCACGTGTTCAGCATCTGTCGCCTCCCCTTCCCGCGCCTGCAGCCGGGGAATTCTTCTGAATGGCACGCGCGCTGTGGGGGCGGCGCTCGACGGTATGAGTACTTCACACGCCGCGGAACAGACAGCCAATGCGAACTTTTTATTCGTTTCCCCTACTTGGTCGTCAGTTTTATATTTTTTCTACCTAACTTCTGCCTGTCTTTGTAGTTGATATACAGTGTGTGAATGAGTGGGTGTGTATATATAAATATATATATATATATATAATATATATATATATATATATATATATATATATATATATATATATATGTGTGTGTGTGTGTGTGTGTGTGTGTGTGTGTGTGTGTGTGTGTGTGTGTGTGTGTGTGTGTGTGTGTGTGTGTGTATACACATAAATACACACACACACGCACACCTACATAATACATACATACACACACACACACACACACACACACACACACACACACACACACACACACACACACACACATATATATATATATATATATATATATATATATATATATATATATATATATATATATATATATATATATATATATATATATATATATATATATATATATATATATATATATAAGAGAGAGAGAGAGAGAGAGAGAGAGAGAGAGAGAGAGAGAGAGAGAGAGAGAGAAGAGGACGAGAGAGAGAGAGAGAGAGAGAGAGAGAGAGAGAGAGAGAGAGAGATAGAGAGAGAGAGAGAGAGAGAGAGAGAGAGAGAGAGAGAGAGAGAAAGGAGAGAGAGAGAGAGAGAGAGAGAGAGAGAGAGAGCGAGAGAGAGAGAAGCA
>NC_051392.1:10268195-10273195 GCF_015228065.2 Penaeus monodon | reverse complement strand
CGTTTTTTTAATTCTTTAAATTTTCTTCTCGTTTCTTGTTTTGATTTCTTTAAATTTTCTTCTCGCTTCTTGTTTTGATTTCTTTAAATTTTCTTCTCGTTTTTTTTAATTCCTTTAATTTTCTTCTCGTTTCTTGTTTTGATTTCTTTAAATTTTCTTCTCGTTTTTATTCCTTTAATTTTCTTCTCGTTTTTTATTCCTTTAATTTTCTTCTCGTTTTTTAATTCCTTTGAATTTTCTTCTCGCTTCTTGTTTTGATTTCTTTAAATTTTCTTCTCGTTTTTTAATTCCTTTAATTTTCTTCTCGTTTTTTTTAATTCCTTTAATTTTCTTCTCTTTTCTCGCTTCTTGTTTGATTTTCTTTAAATTTTCTTCTCGCTTCTTGTTTTGATTTCTTTAACTTTTCTTCTTGTTTCTGTTTTGATTCCTTTAAATTTTCTTCTCGTTTTTTTAATTCCTTTAAATTTTCTTCTCGTTCTGTTGTTAGATTTCTTTAAATTTTCTTCTCGCTTCTTGTTTTATTTCTTCTACTTTGATCTTAACTTGCTATATGGTTTCATCACTGTTTGGTTGGTTATTTTGCATTCTTTCTTGTCTATTTTGTTTTTATCTTCATCTTATTTGTTCCTTACCTTCGAAAAAGGATTATTATTCACTTCTTATTCACTAAACACTACGAAAAGCAAACCGAAATGTTAATCCCGTTTCAAGAAAATGAAACACGCCTTTCACTAAAACATGATTCCAAGCAAAAAGCAAAAATGTCTTACCAAAGGGAATTCTTACTAAGAGACTGCCAGAATTAAGACAGAATTCAGGATTTATGAAACCATCCGAACACGTCATTGTCACACTCCTTGCACTCTGAGGGGATCCCAAATGCAAAAAAGTATATATATGTGTGTGTGTGTATGTATATGTGCATATATACATGTACACACACACCACACACACACACACACACACACACACACACACACACACACACACACACACACACACACACACATACACACATACACACACACTCATACATACACACACACACACACACACACACACACACACACACACACACACACACACACATAGTAGATAGTAGTAGTTTGTATCATTTGAATGTGAAATAAAAACAAAACATTACACAAAACGTCAATAACGACCACAAACGAAGAACAAAAAAAAAAAAAAACGAACGCAATAAGACACCAACCAACCAACCAAACAAAACAACAACAACAACAGCAACAGATATTCTCAGCCAAAGAAGCAACAGGACCTTCGTTCCCTCCGCCAGCCCCTTGGAACGGCTTTCGCTCCCTCTTTTCTCTCCTTCCTGAACGGCGAGAGACCTTCTGCAGGTGACAGGTGATGCGTCGGCAGGAGAATGTGACACGAGGCTTCACTCTAACTTGGAAATGGAGCTTCGGCATCACAGGGTCTTGATGGAGTGGTGTTGGTGGCAAGCGAAGTAAATATGCGGGTTTGTTTTGTTTGTTTTGTTTGTTTGCGGTTTTTGTTTTGTGTGGATGGCTTTGAGTTTTCTTTGTTTTTTTCTTGTTTGTTGTTTTGATTTATTTAGGTTTGTTTTTCTTCTTGTTTGTTGTTTTTGATTTGTTTTGATTTTTTTTTCTTTTTCGTCTCGTTTTTTGTTTTGACGTATTCTGATTTTTTCTTCCCTTTCCTTGTTTTGATTTCTTTATGCTTTTCTCGTTTCTTGTTTTGATTTCCTTAAATATTCTTCTCATTCTTTTTATTCCTTTAAATTTTCTTCTCGTTTTTTTATTCCTTTAATTTTTCTTCTCGCTTCTTGTTTTGATTTCTTTAAATTTTCTTCTCGTTTTTTATTCCTTTAAATTTTCTTCTCGTTTCTTTTTTTGATTTCTTTAAATTTTCTTCTCGTTTCTTGTTTTGATTTCTTTAAATTTTCTTCTCGCTTCTTGGTTTGATTTCTTTAAATTTTCTTCTCGTTTCTTGTTTTGATTTCCTTAAATATTCTTCTCGTTTTTTATTCCTTTAAATTTTCTTCTCGTTTCTTGTTTTGATTCCTTTAAATTTTCTTCTCGTTTTTTCCTTTAAATTTTCTTCTCGTTTCTTGTTTTGATTTCTTTAAATTTTCTTCTCGCTTCTTGTTTTGATTTCTTTAACTTTTCTTCTTGCTATATGGTTTTCATCACTGTTTGGTTGGTTATTTTGCATTCTTTCTTGTCTATTTTGTTTTTATCTTCATCTTATTTGTTCCTTACCTTCGAAAAAGGATTATTATTCACTTCTTATTCACTAAACACTACGAAAAGCAAAACGAAATGTTAATCCCCGTTTCAAGAAAATGAAACACGCCTTTCACTAAAACATGATTCCAAGCAAAAAGCAAAAATGTCTTACCAAAGGGAATTCTTACTAAGAGACTGCCAGAATTAAGACAGAATTCAGGATTTATGAAACCATCCGAACACATCATTGTCACACTCCTTGCACTCTGAGGGGATCCCAAATGCAAAAAAAGTATATATATGTGTGTGTGTGTGTGTGTGTGTGTGTGTGTGTGTATGTGTGTGTGTGTGTGTGTGTGTGTGTGTGTGTGTGTGTGCGCGTTTATATATATATATATATATATATATATATATATATATATATATATATATATATATATATATATATACATATACATACACACACACACACACACATATATGTATATATATATATATATATATATATATATATATATATATATATATATATATATATATATATGAGAGAGAGAGAGAGAGATAAAGAGAGGGAGGAGGGTGACACCAGCTTATAGGCAGACGGAGAGATAGAGATAGATAGATAGATAGATAGATAGATAGCTTGATGATAGATAGATGATAGATAGATGATAGATAGAGAGAGAAGCAGTTGGGATCCTACTGCTGACCTGCTTCTGCTGACCCAGCAACGTCTGCTCTATCTGTCGGTGTTCGTGCATGTGTTCGGGACCTTGGCAGCGTGGTGTTTCCGGGGAGACGTGTTATAAGAATGTCATAGTAACTATTTTCACGAAATAAACAAAGTTCGTGGGTGGGCAACACTGTGCGATCTGCGGCGGTGTCACGGTTTCTATTCATTCGTTCATTTTCTTCACACCTACGACACTTATCATCATTTTCGTACGATCTTAAAATATATACGCACAAAAAAAAGCTAACTGAGAAGATCACACTGACTAAATATGTTTTTTTTACGAGATAAAAAGCAATGACGCGCGCGGGAAACAGTTTACTGGAATTAAAATCTATATCCCAATTCCCCTTGACCGAAAACAAAACACTGTCACGTCCCCTTAACAAATGCAACTGAACTTCTCGTTAGGGCTGACGTGAATGCTCCCCTGAAGTCACCGAACACTTAGCAAGTCCAGGTAGGACAGTGTTAATCTAATGACTGCTACCCAAGTCCTCACAACCTGACCTCTGCTCCCTTCGCTCTCTCGGCTCTCTCTCGCTGACCGTGCTCCCGCGAGGGCAAACTCATCTTCTCTCAATGTATTTAAAAATGAAATCAATAAGAGTCCTATTAACAAGTATAATGTAATGATAAATATAATACTAAAATATAAGATATAAAATATAAAAAGATAATCCTTTAAGATTAGCTTCAGTCTAAAAATGAATATGAAAATAAAGTTTGTTTAAAGAACCATCTTCCCCACTGATTTATAGCATTTTAATGTTACATCTTATTCTTAGATTATTATGTTATATTTAAAAAAGAGGCAACAATAGTTTTTATTTTATTTTTTATTTTTGTAAAGCTTTAGAATAATTGAAATCAAATATAACATACTCGTACATAGTATATTCGAGGGATTAGGTCGTGCCCCGTTTTCTTCAGGATGTCTTCTCAAACATAGAGGATAGACTTTTCTATTCCCAGCCACCATAGGCAAGGATCTTATGGCGATGCTGTGTCAGGATGTGACCAGCCGTTGCAAGTCTAAATGCCGGACATTGCAAAGCCTCAGTATCCGAGGCCTGAAATCTCGTTATGAAAGCTATGTCCCTGCCTGCTCACGGCCATGTATCTATCGTCGTAGTTGAAATAGAATATTCAACGAAAACTTGAACAAACCGTTAAGATGAACTGCCGCGTCGCCTGGTTCAAGATATAATCACTGGCGAATCACACATCTAGACCCCCCGCGGCATCCTCCTCCTGTGCAAGGCAGAAATCCGGCCCCATCTGGTGTACAGTCCGCCTGGGCATTATGCAAATTCTCCTTCCTTTAAAGCTGGGCAAGATCTATCACAGGGATCTTCTGATGCTGCGAGATGAACCGCCAACGCCCTTCTACGATTCTCTGGAGCAGTGTCGAGACGCAGGGTGAGCGAGCGTAATAACAGGTCTCCCTACGTCTCCCGGCACAAGATTATCAAGAAAGCACGGTGCACACTGGCGAGATTATGATGAACGTACATAGCTACGGGCAAGCCAACACTTGCGGAAGTTCTGCTAAGATCAAGACTGTGGAACCAATTCACCTCAACACACGCAGGTGAAGGTGGCTGCTCATAGCTGAAGATTCACGAACCCCAATGACTACGGTCTCCGGCGATGACCATGTCTTTCTATATTTGTTCACTGTGCAGGTGAGGATTGTTTATATATATATATATATATATATATATATATATATATATATATATATATATATATATATATATATATATATATATATATGAAATAACTGCTAGCCAATACAAATTAATAACTGGGATAAATAACCAGGTCACACTAAACTGCTATAACAAATAATGAGTTAAGAAGAGAGAGAGAGAGAGAGAGAGAGAGAGAGAGAGAGAGAGAGAAGGATATATATATATATATATATATATATATATATATATATATATATATATTATATATATTATAAGGTATAATCCTAGCTTAAGGCCAGGTACCAGTCCGCAGGGAAGAGCTCGAAATCAAATCTCCCGTGAGGCGGGAGAGGCTTA
>NC_051392.1:10258195-10260695 GCF_015228065.2 Penaeus monodon | reverse complement strand
ATACACATGAGTAACTATCCTTATTTATCTACCTACCCATCTGTCTATGTCTCTCTCTCTCTCTCTCTCTCTCTCTCTCTCTCTCTCTCTCTCTCTCTCTCTCTCTCTCTCTCTCTCTCTCTATATATATATATATATATATATATATATATATATATATATATAATTCACATTTAGAATTACACTCTCTGTATCTACTCCAGGCCTTAGAAAATCTATAAGTGAATTATGTGAACTATAAGTCAAACAGCAAAATAATGATCCAATAGAATACGTAAATTTGTCTCCCTAGCGCCTGTATTCTGATGATTTCTCTTGAAACCCTAATTATATCGCTTCAGATTCTCTTTCTCTCTACTCTCGTGGTGTTAAGAAGCTTTGGATTGGATGTTTTATGGAACTGTTGTATCTATATTGATGATGTGATCCTCTCGGCCGAAAAGCGGACTGCTACGGTATTTGTCTCTTTGTTGTGCAGGATTATGCTAAAAGTTACTGACGGATTGTGATGCAATTTTATGGGTGGATTATCTGTGGATTAAAGAACAGTATCATTTTGTTAGAAATACAGATCAGCGTTCGGATATTAGGATGAAATTTTAGGATTTTTTTTATCTCTCGCAAATGCAAAACGTTATAGAAAACGGGTTTGTCAAATGAATCATCTCCATTACCTCGTTTCGTGTGGCTTCGCGGAGTCTTTGTAGCTGGTGTTGCGTGATGGGAGGAGATTGGAATTCTCGTGGCGACCGTGTGATTGGGTTTTACCTCACTTCAGATGAGTCACGGTGGGCGTGGCCTCTGTTTGAGAAATTCTGGAGGTGTTTTTACAGATTCGACTGGCGAGGGAAGATGCTGGATATGTGGCAACGCTGCCCAGAGGATCTACAAAGCTGAGAGATTAAACGTTGTTTAATTAGACAATAATTAAAAATTCAAATTAGATTACATTATGATAATGCGGCTAATTATTCACAATTCACACCACACCTTTAACGTTGAGCCTTGCTAGACCATTCACACGGGGACTTTTATTTATTCCTTTATTTATTTTTTAAACATCATTATTTATAAACGCCACCTGAACATTTCTTATTTTCTATATTTCAGTGTAATCCTTTTCGTAATGTTTTTTTTTTGCTTAAAATTATTTCTTCTACACACGTCCTGATATTACGTCATTAACTATTACCCTGTTCTTTATCACGTGTGTATTGAATTATATATCTAAGATTATCATTATTTTCGCGAAAAAAAAAAAAAAAAATATATACATATATATATATATATATATATATATATATATATATATATATATATATATATATATATATATATATATATATATATATATATATATACGTATCTTAAGTTTCTCTGCCATTATGTTCAAACTGAAACGAAAAACGGAAGACAATGGCTTTGTAACAAATATCATACGGGAAGGTAATTTAAGAAATGTAAGTAAACACGCAAACAAATCAAAGACTAGACACTAGTGGCAAGAAACACTATATCCACATCCGCGTCGCATCAATTATCATTCATCTCGGTTTGTTTTTAAGCGTATTTCCGAGAGCTCCATTATGAGGCATTATTCGCAAGCATGAATCTATGATGAAATCATTAATGAAATTCACTTGATATTGTTGTTGCTGTAAATCCTGATCGCAAAGTAGATGTGGGCAGCCAGGATGCTTCTGAAGGTCGCGAGATGATATGATATAACCACTTATAGTTATGATAGGTTGAATGCACAAAGCTGTTTCTCAGTTTCGAAATGTAGACATTTTTTTTTTTTTGAGATACGGAACCGGCAAATATTTACGAATATACAACGAATCCCCTCCATCAGTTAAGTCTATGTTCACAGAGAAAAGAAAAGAAAGAAAATAAATGAAACAACAAAAACAACTACAACAACAACACGGGAAACATTGACTTATTTTTTAATGTATTAATTTCTTATTAATATCATTATTTTTTAACGAGGAAATGTTTTATAGAAGGGACATACGTGTCATAAAGAAACAATTATAATACAGTTGCAATGATATGATATTTCGATATCTGAATTATTTTATCAACACGCCTGGATTCTTTTATTGCATTTCTTAACATTTCAAGGTGGCTACAATCATGTCAATGTTGCTACAACCATTTCAAGGTTGTTACAATCATGTCAAGGTTGTTACAATCATGTCAAGGTTGTTACAATCAATTCAAGGTTGTTACAATCATGTCAAAATTATTACAATCATTTCAAGATTGTTACAATCATGTCAAGGTTGTTACAATCATTTCAAGATTATTACAACCATGTCAAGGTTGTTATAATAATTTCAAGGTTTTTACAATCATGTCAAAGTTGCTCCAGTACATGGAAGCGAATTGTAAAATTTACCTGGTGGGTCTCTGTCTTCATTGCTTTAAATAAATATATAGCGTTTACTTGATAACAGGTAAATGGAAGATCAAACGTTTTCTTTTAAGTTTCCCA
>NC_051392.1:10228195-10243195 GCF_015228065.2 Penaeus monodon | reverse complement strand
TTACTACCAGACGCTCTCTTACTTCACATCATTTCCTGTTCTCTTCTCTTCCTTACTCTCCGCTCCTTCTCTCTCTTTCCTTCATTCTCCTCATTCCCTTTCTTCCCCTACCTAGCAACTTTCCCCCCCCCTATCATCTCCTACCCCTCCCCTTCTCCCTTTCTCCCACTCACTACCTTCTTTCTTCTCTCTTCATTCCCCTCTTCCTCCCCTTCTCACCCCCTTAAAATTTCGGCTCCTTTTCTCTCCTCCCTTCATTGCTCTCTTCCTCCCCTTCTCTCCCTCTCCCCTCATCCTCCCCCTTCCTTTACTTTCCTTTACCCCCTCCTTTGCACCCCCCCCCCTTCTGCTCCTCAGCAACACCAGCATCTGTACAACAAACATTACATGCGTAGTGCATAACAGAATATTATTTCCATCGTACGAATATAATACATCAACGCAATAATAATGGTAATAATAAAAAAAACACAGTAACCGCGTTATTAACATATATCTACATAAATAATGAAATATCCTAACACGAGTAAATAACGAAATATCTTAACAAAGAAATTCTTAGTATTCACAAACTGACAAAAATCATGTGGATAAAAAAAATACGAAAATGTAATAGGAATAACTTCCGCACTCAAATTCTCACAGGCAGAAATGTCTAATTTATGACACCAACATCACAAAGACTCGCACACACATTTTCCACGAACAAATTGAACAAATTGAACGAGATCCTACAATACTACGGACACAACAATACATAGCACTCGTTTAAAGAAAATGATATACTAATGTCTCGAAAAAAAAAAAAACGTGTACAGCACATGTACAGTTTCCCTCCCCCTCCCCTCTCTCTCCTCCCTCCTCCTCAATACACATATACACCTCATGCATTATATACGCCCTTTATAAACCCCTGTCTGTCAAAAACATATGGAGGATTTTGAGTTTCACCGTCTCTCTCTTTCCCTTTGCTCTCCCTCTTTCCAAACCTCTTTCGTTCATTTCTTTTCATTTCTAGCTCTCTCCATTTCAGTCTGTCCTCTCCTCTCTCTCTCTCTCTCTCTCTCTCTCTCTCTCTCTCTCTCTCTCTCTCTCTCTCTCTCTCTCTCTCTCTCTCTCTCTCTCTCTCTCTCTCTCTCTCTCTCTCTCTCTCTCTCTCTCTCTCTCTCTCTCTCTCTCTCTCTCTCTCTCTCTCTCTCTCTCTTCCCTCCCCCCCCTCTCCCCCCTCTCTCTCACTCTCACTCTTGCTCGTTCTTTATTCTTTCTCTCCTCTCTCTTTCTATTTCCCACTTCCCTACGCATCTCTTTCCTTTCCTCTTCCTTCTTTCCCATTTCCATATTTCCCCACTGATCGCTCCCCTCCCTCATCCCTCTCCCATTCTTCCTTATCGCTCTCCTTCCTTCCCCATCTCTTTACTTCGTCCCTCTCCCTTTCCCCTTCCACTTTCCTTTCTCCCGTTTCTCTTCTCCCCCCTCTCTCTTTCCCCCTCCTTCTTCCCCTCCCCTCTCCCCTACCTTCTCTACCTCCCCCTTCTTCCCCTCCCATCTCCCCTCACTCCTCCCTTCTCTACTTCCTCCTCCTTCCCCTCCCTTCTTCACTTCCTTCTTCCCCTCCCATCTCCCTCCCCCAGTCAACCTCTCCAGCATGTTACTTTCTCCATCAATTGACTCAAAATCCATTAAAACTTCTTAGCCCGTTTCGCATCCCGCTCCTCTCGACATTCATTAATTCCTGCTTCTTAGAGCGGGTTTCCGGGTCGGGGTATGGTGTATTTTATTGGGGGAAAATGTGTTTCTTTTCTCTCTTTTTCTATTTTTCTTTCTTTCTCTTTCTCTATTTTTTTTTTTTGGCTCTCTCTAACCTTCTCTCTTCGTCTCTCTCTTTTTCTTTTTTTCTCTCTCTCTGTCTTTCTGTCTGTCTTTGTCTCTCTCTCTCTCTCTCTCTTTTCTCTCTCTCTCTTCTCTCTCTCTTCTCTCTCTCTCTCTCTCTCTCTCTCTCTCTCTCTCTCTCTCTCTTTTTATTTATGCTTCGCCAAAACGAGATTATTTTTCTCGTCTTGAATTCCTGTTTTGAGAGGAAATGTTTATCGGATCTCAAATTTGCTTTTGAGTGTAAAGTAATTGTTTTATATCTATTTTTTTCTTGAAGTTGACCTCTTTACTTTTGTTTATTGCCCTGTCTGGGAAGATTATAAAAAACTCCTCTGATCTTCTGTTCACACACACGTTTTCAATCACATTTCAGTACATACGTATTCAATCGCGTGTACATTTGAATAATCACTTACACACAGACACACACACACACACAAAAAAAAAACAAGCTTATGAGTATCAAAAAACAAACAAACACACCCTCGTGCTAAGACATTCTCAGACACACACAAACAAACACATCATACCTATAAAAACAACAACAAAAAGTGAAGTATATAAGAGATATTAAATCAAATAGACACACACACACACAAAACAAACAAACAAACAGATCGAAGCAGAATCATGCCATTTATGACAGACACATTTCCAGCTGTCAGGCAAGACTAACCAAAGACGGAAAGCAATAAAGACAAACCACAGAGCAAGCCACAAGCAAGACTCGGGATCAACCACAGACACCAAGAAAACAGGACAAATCTCATACCAGACAAACTGCAAACAGGTAAGACAAATCACAGGACAAAACAAACCACAGAAGAGATAAAATTCTCAAACAACAAATAAAAAGAGGAAAGAAAAATACCAACTTTCAAACAGGCCGAACCACACAAACCCTACAAACGAAACAAACCACATAATGAAACCACAAGACAAACCGCAAACACCAACAGATGCTCCACGAATCTCATCCCATCCATTCCGAGTCGAGCCAAGTCAACCCAAGTCAAGCTAAGCCAAACCAAACCAAGCCAAACTAAACCAAAGCAAATCAAGCCAGGCCAAGCCAAGCCAAACCAAGCCAAGCCAAATCAAACCCAACCAAACCAAACCAAATCAAGCCAAATCAAGCCAAGTCAAGCCAAGAATCGCGGAAGCAAGGCCTCGTCGCCCCCAGACTTCCGAGTAAACAGCAGTAACGTCCCAACACTGTCTAAACTTGGCCAAACTACGACCCTAAACTTTTAACACCAGAGTCCGTCGTCTGGCTCGGGAGGAGGGAAGGGGGAGGGAGGGAGGGAGGGAGGGAAGAGGATGTAAGGATGAGGGAGAAAGGACGAGGAGGAAGGAAAGGGGTGGGAGGGAGAAGGGAGGAGAGAAGAGGAAGGGAGGAAGGAGGGAAGTGGGAGGGAGGAAAAGGGAGGAGGAGGAGAGAGAGGGAGGAGAAGGGAGGAGAGAAGAGGAAGGGAGGAAGGAGGGAAGTGGGAGGGAGGAAAACGGAGGAGGAGGAGAGAGAGGGAGGAGATGGGAGGAAGGAAGAGGGAGGAAGTATATGGGAGAAGGAAGGGAGGCGGTGAGGGGGAGAAGAGAGGAGGGAAGAAGGAGGGAGAGAGGAAGAAAGAAAGAGGGAGGGAGGAAAGAGGGAGAAAGAAGAGAAAGGGAAGAGAGGGGATGGGAGGAGTTGGGGGGAAGGAGGAAGAGAGAGGCGGGGATAAAGTGAGGGAGGAGAGGGAAGGGGGAAAAGGGAAAGAGGACAGAAAGAAGGCATGAAGAGAAGGTGAGGGAGTTGGTGAAGAGAGAGAGAGTGAAAAGGCAGGAAGAATGGAGAAGAGAAGAAGAGAGGAAGAGATGGATGAGAAAAGGAAGGTGAAGGGAGGGAGGAAGGAAGATAGGAGGAAGACGAATGGAAGAGGTGGCATGGAAAGTGAGAACAGAGGGAAGGAAAATGAGAGAAAAGAGGGAGAGGAAGGAGAAAGAAGAGAGAAGGAGGAGGGAGGAGAAAGAAGGAATGAGGAAAGAATGGATAGAAGAGCAAGAGAATGAGAAAAAAGGTTATCATACGCGTCTTCGTGGGGGGGGGAGACTTATCCAATTTCGTAATAAATTCTTTTCTATATTTACTTATACTTAAGGTAACGCGATAGCCAATAATCTGTAATATATCCTCTTATTCATATCTACCATTTTCTCGACTTACTTTTTAATATATATATTTTTTTCTCTCTCTCTCCTTGCCATATCAATTTCAATCTATTCTACATCCTCTTTCTCAATATTCTCTCTCTTTCTTATGTTATTTTATCCTCCATCAGCAATCATCTATATTCGTATCACTATTTTCAATTGCATTTTCTTCCCCTGCTTCTTCCTCTCTTTATTCCTCTCTCACGGCATGTCGCTTTATGAATATTCAGTCTATTAATAACTGTAATTCTTTCTTGTAGATCGAATCTAGAAGGATATTAAAAGAACTTATCTGTAATTTAGTGTATAATATGTCACGCGATTGGATTTCGTGAATTATTATGAGGAATCAGGTTACTTTCGAGGTTGATAAGGTGATCGGGAAGTGATTTTGAGAAGGGGGGGGGGGGTAGGGGGTAGGGGGATGGGGATGGGGGTAGGGGTGGGGAGGGAAGAGTTTTTATAATGGTTACCATTTATGCGGCTCCTTCAATTTTTTTTTTTTTCCTTGTTTTCTCTTCTACTTTTTTTTTTTTATTATTGCCTTTTCCTTTCTTCTTCTCTTTTTGATTTCCTTTCGCGTTTCCTCGATTTGTTTTCTTGCCTTTTTCTTCTCTTATTTTTTTTTTTTTTATTTCTTTCACGTTTCTTCGATTTCTTGTATTTTCTTCTCTTCTCTTCGTCTCCAAGGGTTTATTTCCTTTTTCTTTCTTCTTGTCTTCCTCTTCTTGTCTTCCTCTTCCTTCTCTCTTTTCTATTACTTTCTTTTCTTTCTCTTTCCCTTCTTGTCTTCCTTTCTCTTCTTTCTTTCTCCTTACTTCCTTTGTCTTATCTTCCTCTTCTTCTCCTCCTTTCGCTTCTCTTCCTCCTCTTTTCCTTCTTACCCTTTCTTGTGTTCCTTTCTTTATCCTTCTCATTTTTCCCTTTCTTACTCTCCTTTATAAAAAAAATGCCACCTATCTCCTTTTCTCCTTTATTTCCAGTTATCAATATTGCCTCTTGTCTTTTCCAAGTTTACGCTACTTTTTCTCCGTTTTTTTTTTATTTCCCCTTCCCTTCTCTTCTCTTCTTCCTTACCGTGTGTTCGGGATTTTCCTTCCTTTCCTAATCTTAATTATTTTTTTTTTCTCTCTCTCTCTCTCCATCTTCCTTGTTTGCTCTTCGCTTCTCTCGCTCCCTTTTCATCCTCACCTGCAGAATGGCACGTGCGTCATCTTCTTTTCCAAACTAATTTCGAGCTCCATTCTTGCCTCTCTTCGTTATTCTCGTACCCTCCTCCTCTCCTCCTCCTCCCTTCTTCCTTTCTCCTTCCCTTTTCTCTTTCATGAGACATCTCTCGCGCGCCGCTTGATTCTTCTCTTGTTTCCTATTTCTGTTTCTTATTTTTTCTTCGTCCCTTTTCATTATTTTTCGTTCTCTTTTCTTCCATTTTTTTACCCTTTCTTCCCCTTCTTCGCTCGGCTCATCTCCTTTTTTTTGTGTTCTCCTTCTACCTACTCTTTTCCCTATTCCCTTTTCGCCGAGGTATGGTTGCTCTCGTCCTTTCCATCTATTCTTTTTCCTCTTATCCTTCTTCCCCTTCTCTTCCCTTTTCTCCTTCCCAACTCAGTTTTGCTCTCACTCTTCCTATTCCCCCTTTCCTCACCTCCTTCCTCTTCCCTATTCCCCCTTTGCCCTTTTCCTTCCTCTTTCCTCTTCCCCCTTTCCTCTCCTCCTTCCTCTTCCCCCTTTCCTCTCCTCCTTCCTCTTCCCCCGCCATCGGCAATCTCTCTCGCGCGCCCGCAAAATGGCAGGCATATGACACCGAGCTGGCGGCTTTCCCAACAAACTGTGTCGGCCGTGGCAATGTCAACAAACAGTGTGGTGATGGCGAGGATCTGATGGTGATGATAACTTTGCCGCGTTTCATTAATCATCGGCGAGGTAGCGAATGAAGTCTACGCGCCGAATTTGCATAGAGTGAATTTCGGGCACGCGTTCGCTGTCGGATTTCGTGCGTTCGTCTTTTTTTTTTTTTTTTTTGAAAGGTTGGTTTTGTTGTTTGTTTTGGTTCGTATTTGTGTGTGTTCGTATCCCTTTTTTTTCGCTGGTATTGTGGTTGAAATTTGGGTTCTCGTATGGTGAGAACCCAACTTTTTCTTATTATTATTGTTATTATTATTATCATTTTAGTTTCTCTGTACACTTAAATTAACACCTTTTTCCCTCAGTCCCGTTATATCGTTTACGCAATATTGGTACTCTGTAACCTACACAATTTTTTCTAACCTCTCAGTAAATATTTTCAGTATTTTCAGCAGTCTATTTACTCCTGCAGATTTCTCTCTACACGTATGTGAGTTTGGAACTTTTATTACACTTTATTGTTCATATCATAAAAAAACTATAAAATAAACTATGAAATGAACTATAAAATAAAATAAAGTGATGACTCTAATATATTTCTTTTTCTTCTTCCTTTTGTGTCTTTTTTTTTCTTTTTTTTTTTCTTTTTTTTTTTGAAGATATTTCTTTCGGGCAAGGTAAAATGAATGAAAATGTTTATGAGCTTATTTAGTTTGTGTGTGTGTGTATTTGAAGGCACGTGTATATGTATATGTCTATCTGTGTACATCTATATATACCTAGGACGCGCGGGTATATTTATGCTTAATGAAAATATGCATATGTATGTATCTTTATGTGCGCCTCTTTGTATACAACGTATGCCTGTACTATACACATAAACACATGCATTTACGTGCTCCCTATGTACCAACATATACACATATATTCCTATCTGCCCTCATATGTGTATATGTATAGACGCGTAAACCATCTGGCTTGGAATTCAGTAGCACAAACGGGACCGAATCACATCCCCCCCCTACCACCACCACCGCACCACCACCACCACTACCGCACCACCACCACTACCACCACCACTACCGCACCACCACCACCACCGCACCACCACCACCACCACCACCACCACGCGCGACCCATCCATTTCCCATATAAAATTTCAATAGGAATTAATATCACATACAGTGGCTTGTGGCCGATTTTATTTAAAGTGCGATTTGTCTCCTTCACATCGGAAATACACGAGGGTAGTTGGGCACTGATTTAGTCAACCTTTTAGTGTGGTTATTATTATTGCTGTTATTTTTTTCTCTTATCGTTATCATTATTATCGCTATATTATCATCGTTATGGTTATTATCATTATCATCATATTTATAATGATGATGATAATGATGATGATTATTATCATTATCATTATTATTATTATTATTATTATTATTATTATTATTATTATTATTATCATTATTACTATAATAATAATAATAATAATAATAATAATAATAATAATAATAATAATAATAAAATAACAATAATAATAATGATAATAATAATAATAATAATGATAATAATAATAATAATAATAATAATAATAATAATAATGATAATTATTATTATAATTATTTTTATTATTATTATCATTGTTCTTGTTATTGCTGTCATTATTATTATTATTACTATTACCATAATAATAATGATCATTATTGTTATTATTATTCTTTTTCTTCTTATTTTTATTTCTATAGTCATTATTACTAATATTATTATTTTCATCGTTATTATCATTAATAACTTTAATATTATTATTATCATTATTGCTATTATTATCTTTATTATTATTACTATTGCTCTTTCCATTGCAATCATATTTATTATCATCGTAATCCTTTTTACTGACATCATGAATCTAACAATTATTATATTTCACCGATTTTTCACCACCGAACAAAAAAAAAAAAAAAAAAAAAAAAAAAAAAAGAAAGAAATATGACAACGAAGGCATCATGAACAAGCTGAAATATAAAAGAAAACAAATATGATAACGAAAACAGATAACCCGGAATGATGCAGAGATAATAACATCGGTAAATAGACCCGTATGACGTCTGGCAGCGTAACAAGCGAGGGGGCGATCGTACGATAACATTGGACGTCACAACAGTCATTATGAAAACGTTCTTGATGGAGATAAAGTTTGATAAAATTAGCATAGACGTATTGTAAGTTTTGAAGAAGCCATAAGTGAAGCTTTTGTTTAAACAGTTTGTTGTATTGATGAAAGAGAAGAACTTTTGAATACGTTGCATGTTTCGTAAGGTGCTTTACATTTCATTTTTTGAAAAATCATGTTGCGTGTGGGGTATTCTTTTTTTTTTAAAGATGCTGTAGTTTATACTGCATTCTTCAGAACAGTCTTTGGCTTAATCTTTACATGAGAACATAGTCTAACGTACCTTACACTCTTTAGGATATATCTTTGTCTGTCTTTTATTCTTGGGAAACACTTTTTGCGTATATTGTTTCCTTTTGAAGATACTTTCCGTATTTTTCCTCATCCGTGACTTATGGATTTGTCCTCTGTGACAGTCATACAAATGGACAAGTATCATTCGGAGAAATATATCTGCTAGGATATTAAAGCCCATGTATGATAATGGATACAATGGATGGTTTTCCTATCGATTGCGTTGTAATATTTATCCAGAAAATAAAGACCCTGTCATTCTGTATGAACAGACATAAAATAGGCTTAAAAGGAACAAAATTGAGCACATTTTAAATAAAGGCAAACTCATACCTGCACACACACACACACACACACACACACACACACACACACACACACACTATTCTCCCGAACCCACAAAAAACACACCAATCCACGCCAAAATGTTCGATTTATTCAGCATAATTGGCGGCGCAAGAGCACAGAAATCAGAGGCCAATTAACGGCACTTGTAAACCCGATGAAGCGTCCTTTTGACCACCGCTAATGACGGTAATAATCATGCTAAACTGTAATTAGGTAGACTGTTAATGTGACTGATATCATATTGGCGATAACAGACGATGCGTCATCAAAATTTAGCGAAACCATCGACGCTCGTGGTGGATAAGTGGATATATTTGGGGATAGATAGACAGATAGAGATTGATGGATATAAAGGTATGTGGGTAAAAGAGAGAGAGAGAGAGAGAGAGAGAGAGAGAGAGAGAGAGAGAGAGAGAGAGAGAGGAGAGAGAGAGAAAGAGAGAAAGGAGAGAGAGAGAGAGAGAGAGAGAGAGAGAGAGAGAGAGAGAGAGAGAGAGAGAGAGAAGAGAGAAAGATAGAAAGAGAGAGTTCAAATGTGAAAAAACAGAACAAAATCATAACAATAAAAACAAGTATAAAAAGGAGAATAAAACACGAGAAGAAGAAACCCAGAGGCAGATACAAGAAAGTAACAAGAAAGAAAAATCTTCCTTCTTTATCCTGACAACGAGTAAATATGCAATACGGAAAAGAGAGAGGGAGAGAGAAAAAAGAGAGAAGGAGAAAGAGAGAGAGAGAGAGAGAGAGAGAGAGAGAGAGAGAGAGAGAGAGACAGAGAGAGAGAGAGAGAGAGAGAGAGAGAGAGAGAGAGAGAGAGAGAGAGAGAGAGAGAGAGAAAGAGAGAGAGAAAAAGAGAGAGAGAAAAAGGAGAGGACACACGAATCGTTAAAAGACTACGACGGGAAATGTGTATTTTTCCAGCGAGAAATAGAATAGCTCTCTCGAAAAAAATGACGCCATGGGTTTAAGCACAAAAGTTTCTAGTGGAAAGCAGTCACTAAGCACATACCCATTGCCTGGAAATCCGATATTTATATAATACCTCCAAAATTATTTCCTAGAAAGAATAAATCTAGAAGGTAAAGTCCACGGGCGACATAGCGAAAGAGAAAACACGTTAAAAAGGGAAGGAGGAAGAAAATAGCGATTAGAATCTAGGAATAATGGCACTGGGTAACCCGATCCAATGTGGCACAACATGGCACTGGGCTCCGGGGTCAAAGGTCGATTCAACACTCTCCCAGTGGCACGAATGAGGACGAACTGGAGAATAAAATAAGTATATATATATATATATATATATATATATATATATATATATATATATATATCATACACACACACACACACACACACACACACACACACACACACACACACACATATATATATATATATACCACTGTACAGACTGATACTAAATTACCAGACTAAAGAGGAGAAAAATACCCTTTGGTTTCCATGACTAAGAACATAAGCGTAACGCGTTGCCAACAAAGTACATCGTGAGTAGTTTGCAAAACAAGATAAAAAAAAAGAAGAAAAAGTGTCCGCCTGGGAACTAAATCTTTACCAGTGGAGGACGCCCCATAACCGGATTTCACTTATGTAAAGGCATTACACATCCGAGGCGAGAGGGGAAACGCAGATGAAAGGGCGTCTCTTCATAATTTCCCATGTAAAAATCTTCACGGGAAAAACTCCGTCAATACTTTCTTATAATTTACACGGTGCACGTTCTAATATGGGGGGAAAATTGCCTTCCAGATACCAGATAAAAAATATGACGTCAATAGTTACCAAGTATAACCCACGCGACGGAATAAGGATTTGTAAACATCCTTTCTGAAAACCCACGCAAAAAACAAACAAACAAACTTTCACACCTTGCCTTACATTTTCATCTCACTAGCCCCTCAGGAACAGGTTAACAAGTCACACTATATTTACAATGCGTATTCACGATCACCAAAACATCACGGAATCTCTCTCCACGAGGAAAGGAATAAAACGCCCACACATGTTAAACGAAGGCACAGTAATTGGTGCTTCGAGATTCTGTATCGTTGTCATATTTAAAAAAAAAAACGGATCACACTAACGATCGCTTACATTTTACCTCGTCTAAACTTGAAATCAAAATCACTCTCGTTTTCTAAATTCTCAAATTCTTAAAGTACTAAAAACCCTCGCAATCCGCATTAACAATTTACCAAAGGACTGGAAACGCGAACCGAATTTCAACCATAGATTCGAAATTCCTTCTGAAGCACATTTCGAATCCTCCCAACCGATGGAATAAAACAACAACAAAAATAATCTTCTGGTTTATAAATCGAGACGCAGGTACTGACGCATCAAAACCCACTTCAAAAAAATTGAAAATGAAAGGTATACATGCAAATCCCCAGCTCTGTGACACAACGCAAAGTACGTCATTCGAAAACCTTGCTTCGCAGTCTCTGTAGAACCGTGCTTTGAAGGCCGCCGAAGCAAGAATAGATTAATAAGCTGAAAGCTCGTTCAGCAGCTTAAATGGAGTTTGCTAACGAGGTCGATCCACGTATGCTAATGAACGAATCTTTTCCGACAGCATGCTCAATCGACAAGGTCTCTCCCGCGCCAATTTATGGTTTTGCTTTGAAAATTTGAATGGCTCTGTTGCTGGTATGTATTTTTATCTATTCATTTTAAAATTTCTTTCTGGTTTTACATCCACTGAGCATGGAATAGAATAGAATAAGGCTTTCAGTTAATGTAAATATCAATGAATAAAAAATATGAACACTTTCTGCAAAATTTCTAGAGTAAAAAAAAAAAAAAAAAAAAAAAATCCGAGGAAGCCATGTTGCTCAACCGTCACAGTAAGCGTCTGTTACGGGTAATGGTTTAGAATACGGTGTTAGCATTGACGGCTGATGACCGACGGAGGTCAGACTTCATGAAAGGACTCAAGAATAACATATGATTGAAGAGGAACGAGAGAAGAGAGAAGAGAAGAAGAGAGAAGAGAGAGGAGAGAGAGAGAGAGAGAGAAGAGAGAGAGAGAGGAGAAGAAGAAGATAGATAGATAGAAGATAGAATAGATAGATGATAGAGAGAGAGAGAGAGAGAGAGAGAGAGAGAGAGAGAGAGAGAGAGAGAGAGATAGATGATTTAGAAGAGAGAGAGAGAGAGAGAGAGAGAGATGATGATTTACAAGAGAGTGAGGGAGAGAGAGAGAGAGAGAGAGAGAGAGAGAGTGAGAGAGAGAGAGAGAGAGAGAGAGAGAGAGAGAAAAGAGAGAACTTTACATACCAGCTAACCTAATACTTAGCTCATTAGCTAATTAACCCCGAGGAGAGTGAGGATGTTTATGTTTTAAGAATATAATTAGTGTTTATAGTGGCCCGAAGTTCTAATTGAAGTTCTAATTACCATTCGAACTTCTACACGAAAGAAAAAAAAGGAAAGGGACTTGTCTTTGTCTCTCAGCATGACCGACATTGCAAAGGAAGATCAGTCTGTGCAATAAATGACATTGTTTTGTTGCTGTTGATGATGCCATGATAATGCTGTTCGTATTGCGATTATTAGCATCGTTATCATCCTGTTATCATCGATATGATTATAAGGATTATCCCAATATATCATAATCATTGATACTATCATCGTTTGGTGTATTGCCAATTGATTTATTGAAATATGTTTTTTTTCTTTTTTGTTTTAGTTTTGATCAAAATGCAATTAACTTCATTTACATATTTACATAATTAGTGTCACTTAATATGACATTTCCATATATAAAACTAATCATAATATATAAATAATAACTATAACCATAATATAACTAATATAACAATAAAGAGACGGATACATGAAAATAATTTCAATAATAAAAATGGCAATGTTGATAATGACATGTATAATAATGAGAATTTTCAATAAAAGCGACTTTTAAAGTGATTTTTTTCAGTCAATTAACATCAACACTGCCATCGTCATAGTTGCAAATTGTTGCTAATTCAACCGTCATATTATCACAATTGCAAATTAACACGAATCAACACATTGCAAAGCGGGCAACGTGATTCCTGGCAGATGGGTGGGCGACCAACCAAATTGATAGATCAAATGTTTTTTTATTTTTTTAAATTTTATTTTATCTATCTTGTTTATTCATTTCGCTTTATGATTTGGGGATCACGGCGTCCAGGTTGCAATAAAGTTCATACTCATTTGCACCCGATTGCAAAGCTATGCGAAACATTGCAAGGGATTACGTTCTATGGCACCAATCCCTATTTTTAATGTATCTTTCATTTTTGTTAATTCACTTTTTTCTAGTCACTGGAGTGATGGGTATATATAAAACTATTTGTCTATTTTCCATCTATTTACTTATTCATCTGTCTGTCTGTCTGTCTATTTATCTATTTATTTGTCTATCTATGTCTATTGTTTATTTCTCTACTGCCATTTGTCTACTTGTCTATCTATATATCTATCTATTGATTTACTAATTTATCTGTCTATCTATTTATCTGTATGGCTGTGTATCTATTTATCTACTGCTTGCCTGTCTATCTGTCTATTTGTGTGTTAACTTATCTGTCTATCTGCCTGTCTATTTATCCGTCTGTCTGTTTATCTGACTAAATGTGTGCCTATTTATTTACTTATTTATCTACCTATATTTGTATCTATTTATCTATCTGCCCGTGTAAATGTGTACTTGTCTGTCTGTCTGCCTGTCTGCGCGTTTGCCCGTGTATATGTGTACCTGTATGTCTGTGATTGTGTTTGCCTATTTATAAATCTATCTATCCAACTATCTATCGATCAATCGATCTATCTATCAAACTATCGATCTACATTCTATTTCTCTGAGGCTTTATATTCTTTGATGCCCTCTGCCCTTTATATGTAATCACATCGACTGCCGTGTTTTGCAATGGGATAATGCCTGGGTGTATTTTTCCTCTTGCCTGTGAATAACTGTACAGACTATCTGATACACGGCAAAAGAGAGGGAGACAGACAGACAGATAAAAAGAGATTTAGATCAAAGTATCCTTTTACTTATGCCAGTGTCTCTGAATTTTTTACTTTTTTATTATTATTATTTTTGTTTATCATTTCATCTTTGTTGTTTACAGAGTCACTATGGAGAAATTGTGAATCATCGGCGTGTTGAATGAGAAGGCGATTTTGGGCTATGGTTGACAGATTTCTTTAGGAATATTATGAACAGGATAGATGGATAGATACGATCTGTTTTGTTGATATATTTTCGCGAATTTTGACTGACTGGTTTTTGTTACTTATATAAGTTCTGATCCAATATGTATCGATTATTTACTAATAAGGACTTCGTGGTTGACACTATAGATAGATGGCATAATGTAAGTTTATCAGCTTGTCTAAATTCTAATATGTTTTACTTGTGACCTGTAATAATACGGTTTCAGTAGACAGTTTCCTTCTGAAACCTAGGAAAGTCATTTTTTTCTGTTACGATTTTTTTGGGAGGAACATTAGACAGTATAGGGTGTATATTAATAGGGCGTTAGTTATTAACTTCGAGCTGGAGCTATATTGCAATGTTTCCAAAGCCATTGGAATTCACTGGTGACGAGAGGTGTGTTAATGGTAACAGGTAGATAATACACCATTGCAGGTAGACTGTCTCTAATAAAGCGAAAAGCAATGCCATCCGCTCCCGCAACATTAGTTTCACGCAGGTGTTTTACTGTAAGAACTAATATTTCTATTTCTACTGGTTGTGTTAAAAATATATTGGCTGGGGGCCTTATCCTACCTGTATTTTGCTGAGATGCGGAAGCAGTTTGTTCATCCGTTAGCTTTCCAATTTTAGCAAAGAAATCACTAAAATCATTCGTATTAATTCTGGAATTCACATAAATGTCTCTTTGATGCTTTTCTTTAGCACTAATATTTTAGCTATCTTCCATGTTTAGCAGAGACTTTTTTACAATTAGTTAATTCATTTACAAAATAACATGTTTTGGCCCCTTGTATCAGTAATTTAACGTTTCTCTTCTTTTGATTACAATCTACCTGAAGGGCCATGTCAAATCTAATATTTCTGAGAACTTTATGAGTGTTATTTCTCTGTCATGTTTCTTTTGATGTCGTCATTTATCCATGGAGCAGGAAGTCTAACAGATGGCATCTAATCTAACATCAATCACTTCCGTGAAGACATGTTTGTTTACATTATTTGTTTCCAAAATTTCTAGAAGAGTTGATTCGTTGGCTATCATTTGTTGGCCATACTT
>NC_051392.1:10218195-10220695 GCF_015228065.2 Penaeus monodon | reverse complement strand
AGCGAGTGCGTTTACGACCGTGTTTGAGTTCCCTCCCGTACCAATCTTGACATAAGTTGACGAGATTTGCATCTAAGTTTCGAACCACAATTCGAGCCTCTTAATTGTCATCCCCCTAACAAGCCATTAGCACGTTAATTGGGTGATTGTTATCTTGTCCGTATTGGTAGGGAATGATGGGGGTTCGCTGTTGACGCGATGTGCAGAGGGTGTGGAAGGCGGCGCATGGTACCAAAAGGAGTATTATCAGAAATCGGTTTATCAAAAGCGATTGTCTTTCGTGAAGTCAGGATGGCGAAATTTCAGAGACTGGATTTCGCATATCTAAATTGTTTTTTTTTTTCTTTTCTTTTCTTGTCCCCTTTTTTTCGTCCTTTCCCACCACCCTAACGGTAACTTTTAACGTACCTCCTCCTTTGAATTTGAATTTCCCGCCAAAATATCACTTTTTTTTCTCTTTACCCGCCAAAATCACTTTGAAACTGAATTTTCCGCCAAAATCTCAACTTTCTTTCCCGCAAAAGCTACTTTGAACTTCAATTTCCCCCCTAAAACCTCACATTTCTTCACTTTCTGCTAAAACCACCTTGAATTTGAACTTTCCCGACAAATTGTCACATTTTTTTTTTTTTTACTTTCCCGCAAAAGCCTCTTTGAATTTGAATTTTCCCGCCAAAATCATTCTCCTTTTTTTTTTCCTTTCCCGCCAAAGCCTTCGGTCGAACCGGCGGAGAGACACAAACTTAGGAGGCAACTTGGCACTCGAGTAATTGTCAACGCTCGGTAGAACACCGCGTCATTGTTGCAGCAAATTAGAGAAACGAGGCATTTCCTCTGAAGGTGATGAAAAAAGGAGAAAAAAAAGTGAGAAGGAGGAAAAAAAAAGAAGAGAAAAACTAGACTTTAATTACATGGCGAAGTTTCCTGCCTTTCCTGTTTGCTAAATGAGTCAGATGAGAGGGACGTTCAGTGTGTGTGTGTGTGTGTGTGTGCGTGTGTGTGTGATATAGATAGATAGGTATATATATATACACATATATATTCAAAGAGAGAGAGAGAGATAGATAGATAGATAGATAGATAGATAGATAGATAGAGAGAGAGAGAGAGAGAGAGAGAGAGAGAGAGAGAGACAGAGAGACAGAGAGAGAGACAGAGAAAGAAAGAAAAAAAGAAAGAAAGAGAGAGGAGAAGTGGGGTAAGAAAAAAAAACACAGAAACAGGAGAAATGGACAAAGATCATGGTATATTAGGGAAAAATTGGAAATAGTTGCAACACAGTCTTTTATAGAACGAATCTGAAATAAGCTCCGCCCCCTCCCTCTCCCTCCCCAACATTCCTCTTCGAAAAAAGAGAGCTTTGAACAAATGCATATATATGTACATTTAGTTCATTAATAAAAATGCTGTTCTATCCAATATCAATTAATGGCTATGAGCTGATTAATCTTTTCAATTATGGTGTTAATATGTGATTAGGTCCCAAAGGCAATAAATAAGTTTGATAATATATCGAATTAACGCTGTTCAAAGTCAAATATCATTAGTAAAATGCAATGGCCTATATCATACAAACACGCATATGTACACGCACGTCTCAGTGTTGACACAGAAACGAATACTTGACTTCGTTAACGAGTGGCACCTCGTGACGTCACTCCTCGTCGCTTGGAAGGAACACATAGAACCCTTTCGGAAGTCCTGCTCGGATTTCTTCGCCCGAGGAAATTTGACATTCTCTTTCTTCTTCTCTTTTATAGGAATTGAAAACCACAACAAAAAGGAAGCTTTAGCAAAGGTCCAAGCACGTGCAAGGCTTCCCGCGCCCCGCCTTCTCGGTGCCCCTCGGCGCTAGGCCTGTCTTCGATGCCCTTCGTCGGTAGGCCTATCTACGCGAGCCGGAAGAAGGCTTCCTTGGAGACAGGCTTCCGCTGCGGCCTCCCCCCCCCTCCCCTGCCTTTCCCCGCCTCGACCTCCTTGCTCGAGGTTTCCACGGCCTTGCCTTTCCTGGCACGGAGCCCGCGCTCTTCTTTGCGGGTCACGTCCTGCCAGCATTCCAGGTCCTGCGCCCGTGGATATTCCGGGTCAAGCCGCTCGCCTGACCTGAGCCCGAAGCCAGAGAGACGACAGAGAGCGGGCGGGAAGGAAGGGCGTGCAGTGTGACCATCGCGCCGGGCGGCCGCGCCCTCAGGGAAGGTGCCGCCTTTGTGTCCGCGCGGCTGGCACTCTCGGCTAAGGTCACACCAGCGTCCCGGGCTTCATCATGGCCTCGGGGGAGAAAATGTATTTGGTCTCGGGGGACGCCCGCTCGTCCCCGTGGGCGGCCGCGCTGTTGAGGGCGAGCGTGGCAGGGCCCGTCGGGGAGGAGGAGCCCCGGGGTGAGCCCACCTTGGAGCCCCGGGGGTAGGGGGGCGGCGGCGGCGACCCGTAGCTGGAGTTGAGGTGGGCGGCGTAGGAGGAGTGCCGGGAGGCGAGGGCGTGGGCGGTGCCGTTGAGCCGC
>NC_051392.1:10203038-10210595 GCF_015228065.2 Penaeus monodon | reverse complement strand
CCTCTTCTCTTCTCTTTTTCTCTCTCTCTCTCTCTCTCCTTCTCTTTTTCTCTCTCTTCTTCTCTCTCTTCTCTCCACATCTCCCTTTCCCCTCTCCTCTCTCTTCCTCTCTCTCTTACTCTCCCTCTCCCTCTCCGTCTCCCTCTCTCTGTCTGTCTCTCTCCTTTCTTCCCCTTTTTCCGTCTTTCCTCTCCCCTTTTTTCTCTCTCTCCTCTCTCTCTCTTCTCTTTCTCTCACTCTCACTCTCTCCCCCCCTCTCTCTCTCTCTCTCTCTCTCCATCTCTCTCTCTCTCTCTCCCCTCCTCTCTCTCCCTCTTCTTTTGTTGTCTCTCTTCTCTCTCTCTCCTCTTCTCCTCTCTTCCCCTCCTTCTTTTTCTCTCTCCTCTCCTTCTTACTCACACTCTCCCTTTTTTGTCTTTCCCCCCTCTTCTCTCTCTCTTTTACTCTTTCTCTCATCTCATTCTCACTCTCCCTTGTCTTCTCCCCTTTCCCCCCTTTCTCCTTTTTCTCCCCTCTCCCCCTCTCTCTCTTATCTCACTTCCCCCTTTCCCTCTCTCTCCCTCTTCCTCTCCCCCTCTTCCCCTCCTCCCTTTTCTCCCTCTTCCCCTCTCTCCTCTCTCTCTTACTCTCACTCTCCCTCTCCGTCTCTCTCTCTCTCTCTCTCCTCTTCTCTCTCCTCCCCTCTCCTCTGTCTTCTCTCTCTCTCTCTCTCTCCCCTCTTTTCTCTCTCCTCTCTTTTGTCTGTCTGTCTGTCTGTCGGGCCCCTTCTCTCTTCTCTCTCTCTCTTTCGTCTGTCTGTCTGTCTGTTTTTGTCTGCTGTCTTTTTCTCTCTCTCTCCTTTCTCTCTCTCTCTCCCCTCCCTCTCTCTCTCTTCCCCTCCTCTCTCTCTCTCTCTCATCATCATCATCATCATCATCTTTTTCTTCTTTTTCTTCTCCTCCTCCTCCTCCTCTCCCTCTTTAATTCTCTTAGAACAGTTATTATATCAGTGTTGTTTACCAGTTTCCGCCCAGAATTATATTGCAAGTTGACAAGGGGAGGGGAAGGGAAGGAGGAGAGGGAGTGGGGGATGGGGGAGGAGGAGACTGCAGGAGTTATATTGCAAGTTGCAATCTCGTAAACTCCTTGAGATACGAGTTACCAAGTCTCCTTTTTTTTCTTATATTTCCTTTTTCTTTTATATTATTATTATTTTTTTTATTATTTCCCAGCGACAAGATATCTTGTTTGTGTCCATTTTCTTGTTACTCTGATGTTTTGTTTTATGTCGCGGGGAAATGGGGCGTGGCCACGAGGAGATGGGCGTGGCTTCGAGAAGAAATTGAGGGTGTGTAGTGTGTATATGTGTGTGTGTATCTGTTTTGTGTGTGGCAGTGTGTGTGTGTGTGTGTGTGTGTGTGTGTGTGTGTGTGTGTGTGTGTGTGTGTGTGTGTGTGTTTATTTGTTTGTGTGTATGTGTGTTTGTGGTAGTAGTAGTAGTAGTAATAATAGCAATGACGATTGAAATAATGATAACAGCAACAAAAATAATACTATTAATAACAAAAGTGACAATGATATAATATCAAAAACGTTGATAAAATAAAAATGATAATAGAAATGATAATAATAATAATAATAATACCAACAATAATGACGATAATCATAATAATGATAACAACATCAACTACAGTGCTGACAATGATAAAAGTTACGTAAAAAATATATATATAAATAACCAAAAATAGTTGCAAAGAAAACGGACAATAAAGCAGCAAAAGAAAACGGTAACTTTAGCCCTCGTGTGCGCTACAACACGAACACAAAAACAATAACAAAAATTATGAAAAAAAAGATTAAATAAAATACAGGAAGCCACAAAAAGAGAAAGAAAGAAAAGAATAGAAGAAAAAAGAAGAAGAAAAACTACTGCAGAACAAAACAACAACAAAATAAATAACAAAACAAAACAAGCAAATACTGCCACTGCTGCCACTTCCACCACCAGCCTACAACCACAACAAACAACCACAAACAATCACAACAACATTAACAATCACAACAACAACAATCACAACAACATTAACAATCACAACAACAATCACAACACCAACAACAATCATAAAAACAACAACAACAACAACAAACACAACCACATCTATCCCTCCACCACAAGCCTACAACCACAATAAACAAACCCCCATCGCCCCTCCCCCCCAATCTACAACAAACAACTCACAATCAACACTCACTCTCCTCGTTGAGTCGGATCTGCCTCCTGGCAACGCCGTACTCGCTCACAACCACCACCGCAAACAACCACAACAACCACAACCACTTCCACCACCAGCCACAACAACCACAACCACTCTCTCTCACCAACAACCACAGCCACCACAATCACCACCTCCACCACCATCCACAACAACCACTACTTCGACCACCACCAACAACAACCACCTCCACCATCACCAACCATAACCACCACCATCACCAGCCACACCCCCTCACCACCAACCTCCAACAGCAACCTCCACCACCCACAGCCACTCCCCCTCACCACCAACCTCCAAACAGCAACCTCCACCACCCACAGCCACTCCCCCTCACCACCAACCTCCAACAGCAACCTCCACCACCCACAGCCACTCCCCCTCACCCCCAACCTCCAGACAGCAACCTCCACCACCCACAGCCACACCCCCTCACCACCAACCTCCAAACAGCAACCCCCCCCCCCACACACACACAACCACACCTCCTCACCCCCAACCGCCAAACAGCACCGGCGCCACAACACTCACTCTCCTCGTTGAGTCGGATCTGTTTCCTGGCGACACCGTACTCGTTCACAACCACCACCGCAAACAACCACAGCAACCACAACCACCACCAAGAACCACGCTCTCTCACCCCCCCCCCCACACCCACAGCCACACCCCCTCACCCCCAACCGCCAAACAGCACCGGCGCCACAACACTCACTCTCCTCGTTGAGTCGGATCTGTTTCCTGGCGACACCGTACTCGTTCACAACCGAGCAGTTGTAGGATCCGAAGTCCTGCGAGTCGGCGTCGTGGATCACCAGGATGTTGCGGAATCCTTCGTCCTGCTGGTCCTCCACCACCTCGTAGCGGGGGTCGCCTGTGTGGGGAAGGAGGGGAGCGGGGAGAGTGAGAAAGGCGGAGGGAGCGAGAGGGGAGTTTGGGGTTTGTTGTTTGGGGGGGGAGGGAGAGGGGATGGGGAGGAGAGGGGATGGGGATGGGGAGGGAGAGGGTATAGGGGGAGGGGTGGGAGGGAGATTATGGGGATGGGGACGGTGGGGAAGGGAGGAGTGGGGGAGGAGGTGGGGATTGGAAGATGAGGAGGAGGTGGGGGTTTAAGAATGGGGGAGGGTGAGGGATGGGGAGGAAGATAAAAGTGTATGGGGGAGGGGGAGGGGGAATGAAGAGGGAATGGGGAAGGGAATTACTTGTGTATAGAGAGAGATAGAGAAAATGAAAGAGAGAGAGAAAAAAAGAAAGAGAGAGAAAGAGAAAAAGAGAGGGAGACACACAAAAGAAAAGAAAAAGAAAAAACAAACAAAAAAACCACACACGCACAGCCAAACCCCTCCCCCCTCCCCCATCCTAAACACCCCCCACCCCTCAAAGCTCTCCCACTAGACAACCTCCCTCCCCCCTCCCCCGTCCCCCACCAAAAAAAAAGAAAAAAAAACTCTCCTACTCGACAACCCCCTCCTTCCCCTCCCCCCGCCACAAAAAAAAAACTCTCCCACTCGACATACCCCAACCTTCCCCCCCTTTCCCCCTGCCCCCCCCAAAAAAAACCTCTCCCACTCCACAGCCCCCCCTCCCCCCTCCCCCGAGGCGCGTGGGGCAGGCAGGGCGGCGGCAGGGAATCCCGTCAGCGCCTGCCTCGTGGCCCCGATTGGCTGCGGCTGCGAGAGGAAGCCCATAGCTGAGCCTTGCTTCTTTCGAGGTGTTTTTTTTTCCTTTTTTGAGGTTTTCTTTTCCTTTTTTCCTTCCTCTTTTTTTTTTTTTTTCTTTTTTGCTTTCTCGTCCAGTGTTTTATTTTTTCTTGATTTTTTTTTTTTTTTTTCCTTTTTTCTCTCTTTTGCTTCTTTCGCTTTCTCTGCCAGTGTTTTTTTTCTGTTTCTTGTTTTTTTTTTTTTTTTTTTTTTTTTTTTGCTTTCTCGTCCATTTTTTTTTTTTTTTTTGAGGTTTTCTTTTCCTTCTTTTCTTCCTCTTTTTTCTCGCTTTCTCTTCCAGTGTTTTGATTCTCTTTCTTTTTTTTTTTCTTTGATTTTTTTTTCTTTTTTCCAAAAAAAAGAAAAAAAACTCTCCCACTCGACAACCCCCTTCCTTCCCCAACCCCCTCCCCCCAAAAAAATCCCACTCGACAACCCCCTCCTTCCCCTCCCCCCGCCACAAAAAAAAAAAAAAAAAAAAAAAAAAAAAAAACTCCCACTCGACATACCCCAACCTTCCCCCCTTTCCCCCTCCCCCCAAAAAAAAAACCTCTCCCACTCCACAGCCCCCCCTCCCCCCTCCCCCGAGGCGCGTGGGGCAGGCAGGGCGGCGGCAGGGAATCCCGTCAGCGCCTGCCTCGTGGCCCCGATTGGCTGCGGCTGCGAGAGGAAGCCCATAGCTGAGCCTTGCTTCTTTCGAGGTGTTTTTTTTTTTCCTTTTTTGAGGTTTTCTTTTCCTTTTTTTTCCTTCCTCTTTTTTTTTTTTTTTTTTTTTTTTTTTTTTTTTTTTTGCTTTCTCGTCCAGTGTTTTTTTATTCTGTTTCTTGAGTTTTTTTTTTTCCTTTTTTCTCTCTTTTTTTTCGCTTTCTCTTACTGTGTTTTTTTTCTCTTTTTTGAGGTTTTCTTTTCCTTTTTTCCTTCCTCTTTTTTTTTCTTTTTTTTTTCTCGTCCAGTTTTTATATTCTCTTTCTTGAGTTTTTTTTTTTCCTTTTTCTCTCTTTTGTTTTTTTTCGCTTTCTCTTACTGTTTTTTTTCTCTTTTTTGAGGTTTTCTTTTATTTTTTATTTTTTATTTTTTTTGCTTTCTCGTCCATTTTTTTTTTTTTTTTGAGGTTTTCTTTTCCTTCTTTTCTTCCTCTTTTTTCTCGCTTTCTCTTCCAGTGTTTTGATTCTCTTTTTTTTTTTTTTTTCTTTGATTTTTTTTTCTTTTTTCCAAAAAAAGAAAAAAAACTCTCCCACTCGACAACCCCCTCCCTTCCCCAACCCCCCCCCCCAAAAAAATCCCACTCGACAACCCCCTCCTTCCCCAACCCCCGCCAAAAAAAAAAAAAAAAAAAAAAAACCTCTCCCACTCGACATACCCCAACCTTCCCCCCTTTCCCCCTCCCCCCCAAAAAAACCTCTCCCACTCCACAGCCCCCCCTCCCCCCTCCCCCCGAGGCGCGTGGGGCAGGCAGGGCGGCGGCAGGGAATCCCGTCAGCGCCTGCCTCGTGGCCCCGATTGGCTGCGGCTGCGAGAGGAAGCCCATAGCTGAGCCTTGCTTCTTTCGAGGTGTTTTTTTTCCCTTTTTTGAGGTTTTCTTTTCCTTTTTTCCTTCCTCTTTTTTTTTTTTTTTTCTTTTTTGCTTTCTCGTCCAGTGTTTTATTTTTTCTTGATTTTTTTTTTCCTTTTTTCTCTCTTTTGCTTCTTTCGCTTTCTCTGCCAGTGTTTTTTTTCTCTTTTTTGAGGTTTTCTTTTCTTTCTTATTCTTCTTTTTTTTTTTTTTTTCTTTCTCGTCCATTTTTTTTTTTTTTTTTTTTGAGGTTTTCTTTTCCTTCTTTTCTTCCTCTTTTTTCTCGCTTTCTCTTCCAGTGTTTTTTTTTTCTCTTTTTTTGAGGTTTTCCTTTCATTTTTTTCTTCTTTTGTTTCTTTTTTTTTCTTTTTTTTTCTTTGCTTTGCTATCTTCTCTATTTTTTTCTTCTTTTTTTGGTTTCGTCATCTCCTCTTTCTTCTCTTTTCTTTCTTTCGTCATCTCTTTCATTCTTTCTTCTCTTTGGTTTCATCATCTCCTCTTTCTCTTCCTCCTTCTTCTCTTTCTTTGGCTATCTTCTCCTCTTTCTTTCCTTTTCTTTCTTTCGTTATCTCTCCTTTCTTCTCTTTGGTTTCATCATCTCCTCCTTTTTCTCTTCCTTTGGTCCTCTCCTCCTCTTTCTTCCTTTTTCTTTCCTTCATCACCTCCTTCTCTTTCTTCTCTTTACTTCGTCACCTTCTCTTTTTTATTTCCTTTCTTTTCTTCGCTTTCTTTATCATCCCCTTTCTTTATCACCTCTTTCTTTTTTTCTTGCCTTTGTTTCATCATCTTCATCTCTCTTTTCTTTTCTCTCTTCCATTAACTCTTCCTCCTCCCTTTTCTCTTTCCTTCATCATCCTCTCCTCCATTTCTTCTCTTCCTATCATCATCTCCTTCTTCTTTTCTTCTTTCTATCTTCTCCTCCTCCTTTCTTTCACTACCTTCTCCTCCTCTTTCTTTTCTTTCCTTCGTCACCATCTCCTTTTCTTTTCTTTTTCTCGTTACCCTTTTATTCTCTTTCTTGTTTTGTCATCACTTCCCCTTCTTCCTCTTATTCGTTATCTCTTCCTCCTCTTTTTTCTTTTTCCTTCGTCACTTTCTCCTCCTTCTTCTCTTTCCTCTGTTCCTGTTCTTCCTTCTTAATTTCTCTTCCTTCCTCCTCCTCTTCCCTCTTAATTTCTCTTTCTTTCTCCTCTTCTTCCTTCTTAATTTCTCTTCCTTCCTCCTCCTCTTCCTTCTTAATTTCTCTTCCTTCCTCCTCCTCTTCCTTCTTAATTTCTCTTCCTTCCTCCTCCTCTTCCTTCTTAATTTCTCTTCCTTTCTCCTCCTCTTCCTTCTTAATTTCTCTTTCCTTCCTCCTCCTCTTCCTTCTTAATTTCTCTTCCTTCCTCCTCCTCTTCCTTATTATTATCTCTATCCCTGTTCTTCTTCCTCCTTCCTTTTTATAACTCCATCCTTTCCTCCTCCTTTCTTCTTACTCCTACTCTTCCACTCTTCTACTTTCTCCTTCTCCTATTTCTCTTCCTTTTCTTTCTTCTCCTTTTCCTTCTCCTTCTCTCTCCCCTTCACCTCCTCCTCCTCAATTTCCCCTTCTCTTTCTTCTCCTCTTCCTTACCCTTCACCACGCCTCCTCCTCCTCCTCCTCCCCCTCCTAAATCTCCCCCTCCTAGCGCTCCTCCTCCTCCTATTTCTGTTTCTCCTTTTCCTCCTCCTCCCCCCTTCTTCTTCCTCCTCCTCTTCCTTTTTCTCCTTTTCCTCCTCCTTTCCCTCCCTGCCCCCAACCTTCTTCCCGTCCCCCTCCTCCTTTCCCTTCCTATCCTTCCTCCTCCACCTCCTCCTACATTTCCCTCTTTTCTTATCCTCCTCCTCAATACCCACTTTATTCTTTTCCTCCTTCCTCTCCTCCTCCTCCTCCTCCTCCTCCCCCCCCTTCTCCCTCCTCCTCCTCCTCCTCCTCCTCCTCCTCTCCCCCCCTTCTCCCTCCTCCTCCTCCCCCTCTCCCCCCCTTCCTCTCCCTCCTCCTCCTCCTCCTCTCCCCCCCTTCTCCCTCCTCCTCCTC
>NC_051392.1:10195538-10198038 GCF_015228065.2 Penaeus monodon | reverse complement strand
TATGATGATAATTCAGGTACTAATAGATAGATATAACATTGAATATCACAGGATTAACCAAAACGCAATCCTCTAACGACTCAAAGCCCTTCCCCTGAAAAACCAACCACAACAACCACAAAATCCCTTGCCAAAAACAACCAACCACTTACTAAGGTCAATTTCCCTTCCTTTATACGTCCACGTGATCCTTATGGGGCTCGGGATGGAGACAGTGCTACACTCCAGCGTCACCGTATCCCCCATCCTTCCTTGCTGGTCACTCGAACTCACGATCTGAGGAGGACCTTTGACTAGCACTCGAAGGCTTCCACGCAGTTCCTGGAAGCCCCTGACGGTGGCGATGCAGGTGTACATGCCCGAGGTCGCCGGCCGGACCACCACACGGAGTTCGGAGCCTGAGTCGATGATCTGAAGGAGGAGAAGGAGGAAGGGGGAGGGTCAGAGATAAAGCTGGGTTGGCTTCGGGGATCTGTGTGTCTATGTGTATGTGTGATTGTGTGTGCGTGTATGTGTACGTGTGTGTCTATGTGTACGTATGGTGTATGTGTATAAGTGTGTGTGTGTATGTGTGTGCGCGTATGTGTATGTGCGTGTATATGTACGTGTGTGTGTATGTATATATGTGTGTATGTGTATATGTGTGTGTATGTGTATATGCGTGTGTATATGTGTGTGTGTATGTATGTATGGGTATGTGTACGTGTGCGTGTATTATTGTTATTATTATCATTATCATTATTATCATTATTATTATTATTATTATTATTATTATTATTATTATTATTATTATTATTATTATCATTATCATTATTATTATTTACATCATTATTATCATCATTATTATCATCATCATCATCATGATCAATATTATTATTATTATCATTATTATTACTGTTATCTTTATTATTATTATTATCATTATTATTTTCATTATCATTATCATTATTATCATTATTGCTGTTATCATGATGATGATAATAACAAGAATGATGAAAAATAAATAATAATAATGATAAATGATAATAATGATAATGATAATTATTATTATTATTATTATTATTATTATTATTATTATTATTATTATTATCATTATTATTATTATTATTATCATATTATTATTATCATTATTAGCATGATGATCATTACTATTACTATCATCTTTATTATTATCATTATTATTTTCATGATCATTATTGCTGTTATCATGATGATGATGTTGATAATAACAATGATAAAAAATAAACAATAATATTGATAAATAATAATAATAGCTATTATTATTATCATCATTATTATTATGATTTACGAGGCATGGAGATTACTCCTTCTTCTCTCTATCTCTGTCTTTATTTGTTTATTATGTCTATTTTTCTGTTTGTTATTGTCTATAAATCTTTACCATTGTTTTCCCCCTGCTTTGTATATCAATCTTTATCTCTCTCCCTTTTTTTTCCTTCCTGTGTATCTTTCTCTCTCTCTCTCTCTCTCTCTCTCTCTCTCTCTCTCTCTCTCTCTCTCTCTCTCTCTCTCTGTTTATTAATCTTTTTATTCTTTCTCTCTAACTTTTCTATCTCTGAATCTTTCTTCTTTTTATTCACCTGCTGAAGAGGAGGAAGAAGAAGAAGAAGAAGAGGAGAATGAGGAGGAGAAGGAGGAGGAGGAGGAGGAGGAGGAGGAGGAGGAGGAGAGGAGGAGGAGGGAGGAGGAGGAGGAGGAGGAGGAGGGAGGAGGAGGAGGGGGGGAGGAGGGAAGAAGGAGGAGGAGGAAAATGAGAAGGATTAAAGGGAGGAGGAGGAAAAGGAGGAGGAGGAAGAGGAGAGAAGAGGGAGAAGGAGAAGAATGGGAGAGAGAGAGAGAGAGAGAGAGAGAGAGAGAGAGAGAGAGAGCGAGGAAGAGGAAGAGGCAGAGGCAGAGGGTGGTAGAGAGAGTTCCGGCGGACCAGGGGAGAGGGGTAGGGGTAGGGGAGAGGGGGAGGGGTAGGGGAGAGGGGCAGGGAGAGCGGAAATAAAATGTATCTGCAAATCCAAAATTGCTTTACAACAAGGATTCGAATGTTGACAAATATCCAAAGAATTCGGCAATAACTCTTCTGGCATTTTGCATTATTTAAACGGGAAATAAATCATGCATAGAGAGGAAAGCGAAATAAAGCGGAAGCGGGAAATATGATAAAATGGAAGACGATGTAAAAAGGAGGGTGAAAGGGACAGTTAAAAGGGAGGTAAAAGGGTGTGTAAGAGAGAGAGAGGAGAGACGGAAAGAATTTTGGGATAAGATTCGGTGGACTTCACTCTTATGCTGTTCGTCAATGAATACATACATGTCTTTGTCTCCTGTACGTAAAATGTACACGCACGCACACACACACACACACACACACACACACACACATACACACACACACAAGTATGTATGTTTTTTCTGTCTATTCTTTCACTCTGTCTGTCTCTATCTACTCTCTGCTAGTCTGTCTCGTTCTCTCTCTCCCTCTCACTTT
>NC_051392.1:10184006-10190438 GCF_015228065.2 Penaeus monodon | reverse complement strand
GTTATTTTGAACATTGGAGTTAAATATCTACACTGAAATTTCACCTTACTATTTCTTTCATTTCGTATGACTACTAACAAGTCGGTCGTTTTTTGGCAAAGGCTGTATAAGAAAGTTACTCGCGCTATCAACAGATGGCATTGATGAACATTACGTTCTTGTATTTAAATATTTTGGATTTTTTTTATATCTTCTTAGAGGATCGTTAATGAGTTTTCAGAAAAGTCCTGTTGTGTTGACAAAAAAGAGCAGATTACTTTTCATATTCTGCGAAAGACAAGATAAAATATATAATTCGGTAAGCAAACAGACGTGTTTGTTATTTGATATATTCATAGTTACGGAATATAAAGCTATTGGGTGCATATACACTGATGCTTGTGTCTGATCTTTAAAAGACATTGCTCTTAGTTCTGTATTTTTCTGTTAAAAGCACGTATGTAGTTTTTATTTTCCATTTCTTCTTTTATTTTTCAAAGTCAAACATGAGTAATTAACTAAGTTGTTGTATCCTGCGCGCACGGTTTTATTAGCCCAGTTATACTATAGGCCTTAAGAAATTACCAACCACAGATAGATATATCATTCTTTCATACCCAATGCGAGTCCGAAAAAAAACAGAAATTAATATTTATCCCAATATTCGATACAACGTCAAACATCTCTGGATATCAAAAACTACTTAAGTAAGAAAGACGTGTATGTAACATCCGATATCAAAAGCTGGCAATATACGGTATATTAGTGACAATGTGAAAACGATATTGAGAAATATTATGAAATAAAAATGTGGTATTTATTAAGGCTTCAAGGAATTCGTAGCGCGCGTCTACTTTTTTTTTTTTTTTTAGTTTATTGTGAGATTGATAGATGGCGCTGACGGATGTACGTAACGTCACGTTTTTTCCTTGAAGTGTATGGAAGAGTTACCATGTCTATGGTTTCTTGTTTATTTATGAAGAAGAAAGCGGGGGATGAATAACTGAATCCTATTGTATTTATTCTGTTTTGTTGATAAATAACAAACGGTATATGTTGGTCGATTATACCGCATTTTTCAAAACTTAAAGCAGCTTTATTAGCACTCATAGTTGGTAAATTAAATAGATTTTGAGTGAATCAAGCGTCCTCCATGTATGTGTGCACTGGGGTAGGGATGAAATATTCTAGCTCATAAGAATGCCAATAAAATTCAATAAATGGGAGGGGAAACAATAATAACGTTGTCCGTTATTGTGCGTATGCATACATGGAACACACACACACACACACACACACACACACACACACACATACACACACACACACACACACACACACACACACACACACACCGTTCCCCTCAGGTTGATTGTAACATGATTGGCTTCTCCAATCTTATAATCAGTTTATAGAATACCACATAAAAGGAACGACATTGGTTGAATATTCTTATCTATAACTATGTATCAAGTTAGTTATATTTGTAGGTGTTGTTTGCGTGGGGAGTAGGGGGAGGGGGACGTTTCCTCGCGTGTGAGTTCGCGGGGGCTCGTGTGTGTGTTTGTGTTCTTCCTAAACACGCACGCACGCACGCACGCACACACACACAACCCCCACCCACAAGACTAGAGAGAGAACGAGGTGAACACTCTTACACACACACACACACACACACACACACACACACACACACACACACACACACACACACAACACAAACACGCACACACGCCCCACAAACACGCACACACGCCCCACCCCCCACACACACGCCCCTCCACACACACACGCATTCCCCCCCCCCTACCACCATCACACCCACACACACCCACACAGAACCCCCCCAACGCCCCTCACCTGTACGTGATGGAGCTGGGGTTGGCGTCGGCGTTGCAGTAGAAGGTTGCGTCATCGCCCTCAACCAGCGTCTGGGGTTTGACGCTGAGGCCGACCTCCGGAGGGAACAGCACCTTCAGTTGGATGGAGCTGAGGAGGTTCACGAAAGGATCGGGAGGTTTAGAGGTTTGAAAAAAAAAGGGGTTTGGGTTTATTTTCATTTTTTATTTGTTTTTTTTTCTGTTTGGTTTGTGTGTTTTTGGGTCTAGGAGGTGTGTGTGTGGTGTTGGAGATGGGGATGATGGTGGTGGTGATGATGGTGGTGATGATGATGATTAATAATAATGATTGATGATGATGTTGATGAGGGTGATGGTAATGATGATGATAATAACGATGGTGATGATGGTGATGATGATGGTGGTGATGGTGGTGATGGTGGTCATGATGATGATGATGATGATGATGATGATGATGATGATGATGATGATGGTGGTGGTGGTGGTGGTGGTGGTGGTGGTGGTGGTGGTGGTTGATGATGATGATTGAGGATAATGATTGATGATGGTGATGATGGCGATGGTGGTGATGGTGATGATGGTGATGATGATGAGGATGAGAATGAGGATGATGAGAATGATGATGATGATAATGATAATGATAATGATCATGATAATGATAATGATGATAATGATGGTTATAATAATGATGATAATAACCACACTGATAAGAATCAATCTACAATGATATAATAACCACAACCACAACAACAACAACAACGATAATCACACTAATTACAAACCAACCAACCCTTTCCCATAAGCCTCACTCCCCCCCCCACCACCACCCGCACCCCCCCCCCCCGCACCCCTTCACCCACCCCCTTCACCCTACCTTCTAAGAGGAGAACTCAGTGCCTGGTTGGAGGTAATACACGTAATGGTGGAGTTATGGTGCGAGCGACGAGGGGTGAAACTCAGGCGGGATTTCATCGTCGTGCGTTTCCCGTCGGGCATAACCTCCTTGTCCCACGTGATACCCGCTCGGATAGTCTCCCGTCGGCTGTCGTCCACCCACTGGATCTGTGCGGGTGGGGAGAGAGAGATAGCGGGGGTTAGGGAACGGTTGGGTGGTTGGGGTGGGGAGAGAGAGATAGCGGGGGTTAGGGAACGGTTGGGGGTATTGTGGGGTGGGTGGTTGGGTGGTTGGGGTGGGGGGAGATACGGGGTTAGGGAACGGTTGGGGGTATTGTGGGGTGGGTGGTTGGGTGGTTGGGGTGGGGAGAGATGGGAGGGTTAGGGAACGGTTGGGTGGTTGGGGTGGGGAGAAAGATAGTGGGGTTAGGGGAGGGGTGGGGGTATTGTGGGGTTGGTGGTTGGGGTGGGGTGATTGGGGTGGGGAGAGATGGGGGGGTAGGAAAACATACACACATCAAACACACACAAAAAACGACTATAAATACACACATGAAATCAAACAACAAATCCCAATGATGATAATAATAATAATAATAATAACAACAACAACAACAACAACAACAACAACAATGATAGTAATAATAATAATAATGACAATAATAATAATAATAATAATAATAATGATACTACTACAACTACTACTACTAATAATAATGATAATAATAATAATAGTAATAATAATAATAATAATAACAACAACAACAACAACAAACAACAACAATAACAATAATAAATAATGATAATAAAAAAAGGAAACCCAAAAAGCGATCATTCCCCCATAGCCTCACTTCATCATAAGTTTCGTCACTCATCAAAAACTCATCCTCACTTGCCCCTCTCAACGGCACTATTGCATCTTCTCGTTTATTCCATTGATGGGGAGAGATTTGCATACTACCCCCGTCCTCCTCCCTCCCCGTCCTCCCCTGTCCTGTCCTTGCCCCTCCCTCTCGGTCTATCCCTCTCCCCTCCCTTGGCTGGGTCCCCTTTCCCTCTCCCTCACCTCCTCTCTCTCCCCTGCCTTCTCTTCCTCTCCCTTATCTGTCCCCCTCCCCTATCCCTCCCTTCCTCCTCCCATTCCCTTCCTACCTCCCTCCTCTCGTCCCTTCCCTCCCCTCCTTCCCTTTCCCTTCCTCCCCTCCTTCCCCTCCCCTCCTTCCCCTCCCCTCCTCCCCCTCCTCCCCCGCATCCTGTCCGTATATATGACTAAATGTTCACTTCTTGTTTTATTCAGCTTCCTGTGGGGTGCGTCCATCTCCAATAAATTTGAACAGGTTTCACTCCATCAGAGTTCAATGCATTTCTCCATTTTCTCTCTCTCTCTCTCTTTTTTCTTTGCTTAATTTCTTCTTTTATTTTGTGCGTGCGTGCGTGCGTGTGTGTGTGTGTGTGTGTGTGTGTGTGTGTGTGTGTGTGTGTGTGTGTGTGTGTGTGTGTGTGTGCGCGCGTGTGAGTGTGTGTGTGAAAAAAAAAGAAAAACTAGTGGTCCTCTTTTTCTATCAATATTAATTTCCTTTTATCCTTTTCTGCCTTTTCTCTAACTTTCCTATTTCGCAGTTCCTCGCTTTACCCAACCATTGAGGTTTCTGTACCATTTATCACGCTATCACAATATCTATTCTCTCTTTTTTTTATTGCAGTAATCTTTTGTCTCCTTCTCTCCCCCTTTCGTTCGCTCTACACTCCTTTATCATCCTCTGTACCATTTCTCCCCTTTATCTTCTCCTCTCTCCCTTCCCTATGTATTCTCAATCACCTCTATTGTTTTCTCTACTCCTATCCTCTTCTTCGTCTTTTTAAAAATCTCTCAGTCTCTCTCTCTCTCTCTCTCTCTCTCTCTCTCTCTCTCTATGCCTCTGGTTCTTCATTGCCATCTCCCTCGGTCCTCGATTCGCCTTTATATTTCAGTCACACGTTTTCTCTAACTTTTTTTTTCTTCTTTTCTTTTCTGTTTATCTTTTTCTCTCTCTTTTGTTGCTTTCTTTTGTTGCTCTCTCTCCCTCTTGCTTCTTGATCGCCGGCGCTGAGAATGATTCTGTGATTCTTTTCTCTCTAGGTCGTCGTTTCATCGTCTATGTCTCTCCCTCTCTTTGTCCTCTGCCTTTTTCCCTTTCTACGTTCATCGTTCTCCTTCATCGGTGTTGTTCCTGTCTCTTCTTTGGTCTTTGGAATTTTTTTCTGTCTATCTGTCGGTCTGTCTGTTTGTTTGTCTGTCTGTTTGTTTGTCTGTCTGTCAGTCTGTGTGTCAGTCTCTCTCTCTCTCTCTCTCTCTCTCTCTCTCTCGCTCTCTCTCTCTCTCTCTCTCTCTCTCTCTCTCTCTCTCTCTCTCTCTCTCTCTCTCTCTCTCTCTCTCTCTCTCTCTCTCTCTCTCTCTCTCTCTCTCTCTCTCTCTCTCTCTCTCTCTCTCTCTCTCCAGTTTTTGTTTTTCACTCTTTGTTTGATCGATCCCCTTGTTTTCTGACATTGACAGTTCTTCGTACCATTCCCCTCTTCCCATTCCTCCTCCTCCTCCACCTTTTCTCCTTTTGTTTCCAGTAACGATCTCCCACTCTCTCCCCCCCTCCCTCCCCCCCCCCCTCTCTCTCTCTCTCTCTCTCTCTCTCTCTCTCTCTCTCTCTCTCTCTCTCTCTCTTTTTTTTTCTCTCTCTCTCTTTCTCTCTCCCTCCCCCCTCCCCCCTCTCTCTCTCTCTCTCTCTCTCTCTCTCTCTCTCTCTCTCTCTTTCCCCTTCCTCTTCCCCCTTCTCATCTCTATTTTCCTTTGCCTTCTCTGTTGTTGCCAAAAGAACCGTCTGATGTTTCCCTTTGCCAGCTGTGCCAGAAATCTCGCACCCCCTTACTTCCATTAGTCTGTCTGTCTGTCTGTCTGTCTGTCTCTTTGTCTGCCTGTCTGTCTGTCTGTCTGTCTGTCTGTCTCTTTGTCTGTCTGTTTGTCTGTCTATCTCTGTCTCTGTCTCTCCCGTCTTTCAGTTTAATGGTTCTTTTTAAGCTTCTGTACCCTTCTTTTCCTTTGTTTTCTCTTCGATTTCCCTGTTCTTTTTCTTCTCCTTCACTTCCTGTTCTATCGATAAGTTTTTATTCTGTCCTTTCTATTCTTTTTCCTCTATCCACCAGACATCCTACCCTTCTGATCTTACTGTTTACGTCTTTCACTTTTTTTTCGAACACTCTTTTTTATTTCTTATTCTCTCCCTTTCTCTTCCCTCACTCCTCTTCCTTTTTCCTCATCCTCGCTTTTTTACTCATGCTCCATTCACTCATTTCCCTCACTCTCTCTTACTCTCGCTTTATTCCCCTCCCTAACTCCATTCTCTTAATCCCTATCTCTCATTCTCCTTTATTCTCCAATTACCCCCTCCCTTCCTTCCCCTTCCCTCCCCTCCCTTCCCTTCCCCTCCCTTCCCTTCCCCTCCCCCCTTCCCCTCCCCTATCCTCCCTTCCCTTCTCCTCCCTTCCCCTCCTCTTCCCTCCTGTCCCTTTCCTTCGCTCTCTCCTCCCCTTAACCCCATTTCCTCACTCTCTCTTATTCTTCCTTTACTCCTTAACTCTCCTCCCTCCCTCCCCCTCCCCCTCCTCTTACCCTTACCCTTACCCTCCCCCTTCCCCTTCCCCTTCCCCTCCCCCTCTCCCTTCCCCTTCC
>NC_051392.1:10156506-10159006 GCF_015228065.2 Penaeus monodon | reverse complement strand
CCTCCCTCCTCATCCCCTTCCTCTCTCTCTCTTCCCCTCTTCCCTCTCCCTGCCTACACCTGCCTACAACCCCAATAACGCCCCCTACCCACGCTATCCCCTATCCCCACCAGCTCCCGTTTTTACTCTGTTCCTCGTTCTTTTTCCTCCTCCTCCTCCACCTCCTTCTCCTATTCCTTCGTCTCCCCTTCTCCCCATCCCCTTCACCCTTTCTCCTTCCCCCTCCCTTTCCCCGCCCCATCTAACCCCTACTCCACCTCTATGCCCCTTTTGACCCCACTTCTCCAACCTCTTCCTAACCCACTTTTCCTAACACCCCCACTTCTGCATTACCTCCAACCCGCACCTCTCTCTACCCCACTCTGGGGCCCCTTCCACCCCCACTTCTCACTACTCCCCTCTCTGGCCCCATTACAACCCCCACCTTTTCCCTACCCCCTCTCCGGCCCTTTCCTTCCCCCACCCTAACTTCTCCCTACCCCTTCTCCGGCCCTCATCTAACCCGCCCAACCCCCCTTCTCCCTACCCCTTCTCCGGCCCTCATCTAACCCCCCCAACCCCCCTTCTCCCTACCCCCTCTCCTGCACTCTCCTAATCCCCTACCCCCCTCTGCCTACCCCTACCCCTTATCGGCAAGGGCAATGGTCCATTTTGTTCTACGACCTTTTCTGACTTACCCATTCATGTCGTCACTTGATCACCCCCCCCCCCACTAACCTTTCAATCTTTCCCATTCGCTCCGCATTGGCGACCGTGTCTATCCATTGCTTTGGCTCCTGTCACGAACGACCCTGCTCGTCTCTGCCTTTGGCGACCCCTCTCCCTCCCTTTTCTTTCTTCCCTCTTCCTCCTCCGTCTTCTTCCCTCTTCTGTGGCTTCTTTTCCCTCCCTTTCTCCTCCTCTCTTGCGCCCTCTTTCTGATTTCTTGTCCTTTCTCTTTCCCTTTTCACTTCCCTTCTCCCTTGCCTCTCCTTCTCTTCTCCCTTGCCTCTCCTTCTCTTCTCCCTTGCCTTCCCTCCCCCTTCTCCCCTCTTCTGCAACCCTTCCCCCCTTTCCCCTCTCCCTCGTCCGCCCCTACGATCTCATTCTCATAGAATCGCCCAGCTGTCGTGCACCTCATGAATATTTATGTGGCTGATCCTCATAATCCTCTTCCCCTCTCTCTTCTCTTCTCCTCACCCCCCCTTCCTCCCCCCTTTCTCCCTTCCTCCCTCCCTTACATCCTCTCCTCCACCCTTCCCCAGCCCCTTCTCCCTACCCCACTTCCTCCCTCCCTTATATTCTCTTCTCTCCCCTCCGTCTACCTTCTCCCTTTCTCCGCTCGTCCCTCCCTCCCGACTGTCCCTCCCTCCCTCCCTCCCTCCCGTCCCTCCCTCCCTCCCCTGTGTCTCTCCCTTCCTCCGTCCGTCCCCCCTCCCTCCCCTGCGTCTCTCCCTCCCTCCCTCCCCTTCGTCTCTCCCTCCCTCCCTCCCTCCCTCCCTCCCTCCGTCCCTTTCTCCCTTCACAATTCTTTCCCTCCTAATCTTCCCCTGTCCCCTCTTCACCCTTTTATCTCTAATCCCTATCTCTATTACGTTGCGATTTTTTATATATAATAAATCTAGTTCACAACTAGGCTCGTTTTCTGAGCTTTAAACTTAAGCCTACATCACGTCCTAAAGGGGGGAGGGGAGAGGGCCAGGGGGAGAGAGATTTGGGGGGTGAGGGAGGGGGAGAGGGCCAGGGGGAGAGAGATTTGGGGGGTGAGGGAGGGGGAGAGGGCCAGGGGGGGAGGGAGGGGGAGAGGGCCAGGGGGAGAGAGATTTGGGGGGTGAGGGAGGGGGAGAGGGCCAGGGGGGGAGGGAGGGGGAGAGGGCCAGGGGGAGAGAGATTTGGGGGGTGAGGGAGGGGGAGAGGGCCAGGGGGAGAGAGATTAGGGGGGTGAGGGAGGGGGGAGAGGACCAGGGGGAGAGAGATTTGGGGGGTGAGGGAGGGGGAGAGGGCCAGGGGGGGAGGGAGGGGGAGAGGGCCAGGGGGAGAGAGATTTGGGGGGTGAGGGAGGGGGAGAGGGCCAGGGGGGGAGGGAGGGGGAGAGGGCCAGGGGGAGAGAGATTTGGGGGGTGAGGGAGGGGGAGAGGGCCAGGGGGAGAGAGATTGGGGGTGAGGGAGGGGGAGAGGGCCAGGGGGGGAGGGAGGGGAGAGGGCCAGGGGGAGAGAGATTTGGGGGGTGAGGGAGGGGGAGAGGGCCAGGGGGGGAGGGAGGGGGAGAGGGCCAGGGGGAGAGAGATTTGGGGGGTGAGGGAGGGGGAGAGGGCCAGGGGGAGAGAGATTTGGGGGGTGAGGGAGGAGGGAGAGGGAACTTGGGGGTGAGGGAGGGGAGAGAGGGACCTTGAGAGGGAAAATGGAGGAACCTGGAGAGAGAGGGAAGGAGGAAGGAGGAAAAAACCTGGGTAGGAGGAGGAAGAGAAGGGGAACTGGAGAACTGGGGAGAGAGAGGGAAGGGGGGAGGAAGCTGGGGAAA
>NC_051392.1:10131081-10143906 GCF_015228065.2 Penaeus monodon | reverse complement strand
GTGCTCCTTAATCAAGCGGTAACAAAATACCACTAGAAAACAGAAAAAATGAATTGAAGAAAATAAAGAAAGATATAAGATAAGTGGCTAGGCCATTAATATAAGCCTTAACAATATATGCTGACAACTGTATCAAATGGGCCTGACCTGGTATTAGTACAAATAAAAGGGGTAGAAGAGATGTAGCAGCAGTGAAAGTTACAGTGATAACAGCAGTTTATAGGTATAGTAATAATAGGAACATTAGTAATAGTATCAGTATGAGTAAGAGTACGAAAGAAGAAGTATGAAGGAGGAAGAAGAAGAAGAAGAAGAAGAAGAAGAAGAAGAAGATGACGATGTAGAAGAAGAAGAAGAAGACGATAAAGAAGATGACGATGAAGAAGAAGAAGAAGAAGAAGAAGAGAAGAAGAAGAAGAAGAAGAAGAAAAAAGGAGGGGGGATAAAAGCCAAACACATATCTAATCCTCTTTTTTTTTAAATTATATCCATCTATTTGAATCATTTCCTATACTTTTTTACCTTTCCTTCCTCACCAATGATGCAAGCTTCTACACACACACACCTTCAATCTTATTGATCCACAGGAATTCTTGGCAATAAAAGTGGATCCAAAAATTAAAAAAAATAAGTAAAAGAGAAAATAAGGAAGGAGGGAAGATGGATGTCATTTCAAGAAAGGTAAAATATCTTTGTTATGTGTACAGATTGTATGTACACACACACACACATACACACACACACACACACACACCACACACACACACACACACACCACACACACACACACACACAACACACACAACACACACAACACACACAACACACAACTCTCCACACACACCACACACCCCACACACACACACACACCCTCACACACACAACACCACACACAACACACACACACACACACACACACACCACACACAACACACACACACAACACACACACACATGCACACAGATATACATACAAGCACACACATACACACACAGGAACACAGAAAGACAAACAAGCACACAGATACACACAGGAACAAAGATACACACAGACACCTGCATATAAGAAAGATATATCACTTGGTCTAAAAAAACAGTTGAACAAAGATTGTTGTTATAATTGAAATTTAAGGGGCTTTCATAAAATCTATATGAGCTAAATTTGTAGGAAATGGAAAAAAATTTCCGGGTTTGTCACCCCATTAAAATAAGAATAATGATGAAATAATGAAACAATAGTACAGTAAACTAACAAAGAAACATAAAATAACAAAGTAAAATAAAAAATAAGAAAAAAATATAAATTATATAATAAAAGTGATAAAAATAATGACATAAAAATTTAAATATATAGGATGATGATCATAATAATTTAATAATAATAATAAAATAATAAAAAAAGGGCAGATGAATAATAACACTATAAAAAACAAAATACATACCCACATATATAATATTATTTTATATAATATATTAATAAAAAATATATTAAAAAATTTTTAATATATTATAAAAAATAAAATAATAAATATAATAATAAAAAATTATATTTTAAAAATTATATATAATAAAAATATAAATATATTATACAAATAAACTATAGATATTATTTTTAAATATATATATTAGATGTTAAAATAAAAATATTATATATAATTAAAATATAATATATTAAAAATATAATTTTTATATTATATATATAAAAATTTATATTATTTTTTATATTACTTTAATAATTATATATATTAAATTTATATATACATATATATAAAATATATATTATATATACATATATATAAAATAAAATTTTATAATATATATATTATATATATATATTTTTTAATTTTTGCATAACATCATACATAGATAAAATAATTATATATATATTTATTATATTATTTATATATAATTTATATTATACACCATTATATATATATTTTTTATTATATAAATATATATATAATTTTATAAAATATACGTATTATTGTATATATAAACGCATATATATATAGTATATATACCATAATTATCGAATTTACGATAAAAAATATACGTATATTTTATATATATATATATATAATATATATATTTTAATATAATAATATATATATATATGTATTTTTATGTCATTAATATATAATATATTATTAAAATATAATATTTATAATGTTGATGATAGTCATAAATTTTATAATTTTAATAAAAATTTAATATATATATTATATATATATTATACGTATAAAAAAGATTATTAATACGTATATTTATTACGTATATATATATAGTATATATATATTACTTAATATATATACGTAATTTATATTATATAATATACGAAATTATATATACATAATATAATACGTTAAATAATGATATATTAATACTATATTAATACGAAATTATTCAAATATCGTATATATATACGATTATAACGTTAATAAGTAATATATACTTTAAAATTAATCTAAAATTATAAGAATATAAAATATAATTATAAATATAATTAACAAATAATACTTTAAAAAACAATAATAACATAATAGGCAATATATAACAAAAAAAGAAATACAAAAATAAAAAGAACATAACCATATAAAAAAAAGAAAAATATATAACAAAATATAAAAATAAATAAAAAAAAAATAAATATAATAAAAAAAAATAAAAATGGGAAAATAATAATAAAATTTTTAAAGGGGAATAAGAAAACTCAAAAGAAATAAAATAAAAAAAAGACAAATACATTTTAAAAAAAGAACCGGAATAATAAGAGAAAAAACCCCATTCAAGACAAAAAAAATAATAAAAAAAAAAAAATTAATATATAAAAAAAAAAAAGAAAAAAAAGATAATATATAAAATAATAATAATAAAAAATAAAAGGAAAATTAAAAATAAATAATTTATCAATAACATACAATAAATAAATATATATCCATATATAATTAAAAATAGAATAAAAAAAATATATATTAAAAAATATATATTTAAATATTATATTTTAAAAAAATATAATTAATAAATTTTTATATATATATATATATAATAAAATAAATTTTATTAATATAATTAAAATTTATATTAAATAATATTAAAAGGGTAAAAATTAATATTCTCTATAATTTTTATATTTTAAAAATTTAAAATTAATATTATAATTTTATATTATAAATATATTTTATAATTTATTATTAAAAATAGAAAATTAATTAAATTATAATATATATATTATAAAAATATAAAAATATATATATATAAATTTATAATATATATATAATATTAATTTAAAATATATTATAAAAAAATATTTTTTAAATTATTAAATTTTAAAAAATAAAAATTTATCTATAATATTATAATTTAAGTAAATTTTATATATTTTTATTTTAAAAATTTATATATAATATTCTTTAATTTAATATTTTTTTAAATTATATAATAAATATATTTATATATAAAAAATAGAAATTATTATATATAAAAATTTATAGTTTAAAATTTATTATTATTTATTTATATATATTTTGTTGTTTTTATATTTATTATTATATATATATTATTATATTATATTATAAATTTTAATTTATATATATTATATATTATTTTTAATATTATATATATATAATATATTATTTATTTTATATTTTAATATTGTGTGTGTGTGGTTTATATTATATATATATATATATATATAAAACATAAAGTTTAGAAAGCAGGAAAACAATTTTCCCTGCTTGGTATACTTGTAAAGCAGGCAAATACTTTATCTAAAATATTTAGGCATGTGAATCAAGTCACATTGTCCTGTGCAATTTTTACAAATCTTTATCTCTCTTCTGATCAAGTTTGTTGGGGGCATTTTCAGTATATAGCTATTTTAGGTGTCTACTCCTGCACACACTGTTGTGTACATCCTTCGAACATAATTATGAACATAGCAGACGTGTACAGTTTAACACACAAAAGTATTAACGAAAGTCCCTGTACAAGCTAGGGCATAAAATATAAATTTTACTTTAACTATAGATCAATTAAGTATCCATAATGTTTTCTAAACAAACAAAATGAAGACAGCACAAAAGGTAGGCTAGAGTGCATGTTACATTGTGCGGAAAGATATGAAAGATAATGTAAAGCTACAATATGCAAAAACTTGGTAGAGTGAACTAAAGGCTGTTTGACTGAGTTAGGCATTAAAAAAAGAAACTACTGGGGGGAAAATTGAAAACTATTTTCCCAAAAACCTCACAAAGGATGGAATTTGTGTGTTTCACTCTGCTGCACATTCGGAGGAAAATACAAACTTTGGTAAGGGGAGATATATCTTCTCATATTCAAACGGGACAGGCATGATGAACATAGTTGTAAAGGAGCAATTTTCCTTTACTGCTTCTTCCAGGTACAAAGACACAGTAAAGCAAAAAGTCGTCAACATGAGTTTCCCCGATATTCTATTTGCTATCTTGTTACAACATGTTAAATTTTTCCCATTAATCCTCTTTTCTTGCTTCACAACTTTATTTGGGGGTTTATTTAGTTTTATGTGATGATTAAAACAATAATAAAAAACAAAATGATAACAGAAATATGAAGGGACTTGTACAAATAATTATATGCATTTGATGGTTAGATTTTTACTCCAGGCCAGTGGTAAACACCTCTACTGTAATATAGATATTTATATATTGGGTTATTATTTAAATTTTAAAATGGGCCCTTTCCCTTTCCGATGTAATGTCATCCTTGGGTAAAAGAAAACCCCCCCTACTTTTCATTACACAACTTTTCACATTTCAAAAAATCCATGGATAACGTGGACAGTTTTTGCATATTCGTAAACATGTTGGGCTGAGCATAAAATGTACATTATTAAAAATTGTATGAAGAAATATATTATTTAATAAAAAAACAATATTGATTTTAATCATAATATGCATACAATTTAAAGTCAAAATGGCAATGGAAAAAAAATACCACTTTTTTTTGTTCAAGTTCCCATAAACATGACAGCCTCATTCTTAAACCTGCAATCCTACTTAAATCATGTTTTATTCTATTACTTAGAGATCTCACTGTCTCCCCAATGCAGATATCAGGCTCTATTTCTGTTTTGACAAAAGCCAAAAAGCAATGTACCAAACTGTCCCTTTCTCAACTCTGAAAGCTTCTTTGTTGTTGTTGCTTTTAGATTTCATACTGAAACACATAGGCGAGGATATCAATGATAGCAATGCCATATAAAGCACCATAAAAATATTTCAAAATACATTTCATATTTTTATGGAATATTTCTATATTTAGTATTGTATAGCTTCTATTTATATTGTTTTGACTAGCTGATTTATACTGTTTCATGAATTTTTATATAACATAGGAACTCCACAAGGGTTCTTGCCCTCATTTCAGATTTTGCTGTCAGATCCACTGTGAAAAAATATATACCTTATTCAGTTCCAAGATAAGTGCAATATCTTATAACCTATATTGAAAGTGAGAATCATATTGTATTAAAGAACCATTATGATCAACTTATGTTTATTTTGGTACTCATGTCACACCTAACATAAATTGTATAAAAAAGGTTTCATGAATTCACTGTTCATGTAATGATATCATTTGCCTTGGAGTAAGCAAATATCAGTAATCAAAAGTAGTAATCAGATGTTCTATACAAGTCAATTTCATAAAAAGCATTATTTCAGAATAGTTGAAAAGTACTGCCGAACTATACATTAATATAATGAAAAGTGATGATTACCACATCTGCTAAGAAAAAGTTACCAAAACTAATGCTGCTAATTAAAAAAACAGAAGACAGAATAGTATATGTAGAAATTCATATCAATTTCTTTGCAATTCTCACAGTTTTGCCATTTTTAAAGGACCAAACTTTTAAAGTTTCCAAGCAGTTGCAGTTTTTCAGTACTTTTTGGTGAGATAGTTCTAATAGTGCTTGTCAAAAAGTTATACAAAAATATAGAAAATCTTGCTAGACAAATTTCTAGTAATTTTTAACCATACTTCCTGTTTTGCCATTTTCTTCAGGACCAGCACCATTTGAGGTACTGCTAGTACTTTTGAAAGCAGTTTTCCTAGCAGTTGCAGAATCTGTACTTTTTAGTAAAAAGTGCACTGCAATTGTGAAGTTTTAAGTTCCAGAGGTATTTTATAACACCGGTTATTTTTATGGGTTTAATGCTATTGCTCTTAACCCTTATCAAACCTAAGACCCAAATTAGGTTTAGAAGCCTATGGAAACGAAGATAGTTTCAGACCTCAATTTAAAGTCATTATAAAAGTTATGCACTTTAATCTTTCAACAGATTGGCATTTTTGAAGCAGTAAATGAAGGTATGTAGACAGGTATGCAGACATTCATTTGTCAATAATGGAATTCTTTATATAAAATGAAGTCCCAAAAATGGCAGGGAGGAAACTCTCAGCCTTAACCAGCAGGAAAAGCATTCAAAAAAACGTCTATGGCTACAGCTACTTCACCCAGCATATAAAAATGTATAAAATAACTAATTTTTGTTTTTTTTAATATCTGCAGATCATTTATCCCTTCTCATAAGGTGTCCACTGTCAATCCAATTGTAATGCTCATTCACATTAAAAAAAAACAAAAAAAAAACATCAGTCTACAAGAATCCATTTAAAAGACTGATACATTTTGCTTGCTGATAACATTCAAAAGGAACAGTGTGAAGTGTGAGGTTTTTTAAGTAAAATTCAGAAGACATAATTGTAACAAAAAAAATAGCGCAAAATTATGTACCATGCAATTTCCTCCTTATTAAAAACAGTGGACTATAAGAATTACCGACACCAACTAATACAGAAGTAGGAGATATCTCCTAGAGGAACACTGATCAGAGCAACATGCACAATTGCACATTCACTGTTGTGTTCACTTCTTCAGTGTTTTAGTCTCTCTCACTCACCTCAACAAACACTGTTCTGGGGATTGCCTGTGTCTGAAAAGATGTTTGTGAGAATAAGTTGTACATCCCCCACAGGTTTTCAAAACTTAAAGGGCCACAAACTAATAGAAAAATGACACACTCATACACCACAGGACAGGCAGCAGGAAAACTGCAAAATCTGACATCCATTAACAAGAGTCTTGATGCAGCCTGGTCTTCCACTCTGTTTTTACATAAATTCAAGAGAACAAATGGCATTGGAGGATATTAATAAATCCATCTACTAAATGATAAAAAACTAAGGCTATATCATGCTTCGTGGGTTTTCTTCAGATGTCCTGCACTTGTAATGGAAAGTCATTGGTTTATTTAGTCCTCTAAAGACTTACTAATATGATTTGTTTTTTTTTTTGAAATATCTATTTAAAAATTTCCCTAAATTTCTACAAAAAGAGATCTTCATTGATTACCATAACCCCATGAACTTTCACTGAGGCACAATATTACACAAAATAGAAAGGAAAACTCAATAATTCTTTTGAAATATCTACATGAGTTAACCCCGTTTCCCCTCATTTAATTAAAATAGTTTTTGGCCCAAAAGAAGTAATATATATCTCTTGATTAGAAAGGGAATCTAACATTGAATCAAATTATATTCAAGATTTTACAAGACGTTAAACAATTTTCAAAGGGAAATGTTATTATTTTCTTGCACTAGTCACGTTAACTGGAACACAGTAGTGGGGCTAGCATTACAACCATCAAAAGTGTATAGTATGATAGTTTTAGTTATAATTTATAATGTGCATGATATCAACTTTCCTGTTACTAAATTGCAAATCTCAGGCTACATCAAGACAATCATGAGATGTGATATCATGATGCTGATGCTTATGAAAAGAAGGAAACAAGAAGAAGAAAAAAAAAAGGTTTTCTGATGACACATCCACACCACTTTAAATTTCTGCTGAAAATAAACAAGAAATATAAAAATAATTGCTAAAATTTAACCCATATAAAGGAAGCTAAAGTCCTGACACCAGAACATATGAACTGAAATTAAAACTGAAATGGAATGAAAAGAAGAGAAAGGACAAGAAAAGAAGGGAGCAGAAAGGGCAAAAAAAAAGAAAAGAAAAGAAAAAAGAAACCCCGACACAGGCCACATCCATCAAGAGATAAAATTCTAACCTGAGGGAAGCCAAGGTTGAAAGTCCATATCGCTGCTGTGTGTCATCACCCAGTGGAGGAGAGCCAGAGTGGGGAAAAGGCACAACTTCGCACTGCTGCTTCATCGCCGCTGTAGGACACAGCTGCTCCTTCTATCAGAGAGAAAAAATATCATGTGTGACCGGGGTAGCAAGCTTTTTACATGTTTAGGGGGACACCCCTCTGTACTTAAACTTGCAAAATCAACTTAAATAAACAGACTGGTGACACATATTCTCACTCAAAAACAAAGAAACAAAAACCCAATCCTAGTCTACAAAACACCCTTTAAATTAAAAACAAATGAATTAATAAAAAAAAAAAAAAAAAATTATCCAGCCCAATATAAATATACAGAATGACAGGTGCAGTGTTACACAGCAAAAATACTCGCTGCTACTATTTCAATCCCAAATAATAGGGGAAACCCAATCAGAGACGCAGGGCTACTTTGTCCCGGGTGAAATGTACACGGGTGATGCCGTTAGTGTGGCCAGTCAGAGGAGATTTTATGAGACCTGCTCGAAGGGTGTCCCAACCTGCCTTATATACCCTTACAGTTTGTCCTGGGAAGTACAAATAAAGAAATAATTTGTATATGTAATATAAATAAAAAAAACGTACAAGTGATATCACTTGATTATAACATCTGCCTTCCATGTATAAAGGGATACTGCAACTTTAAATTGGGTTGCAATCAGATGTTTCATTACCCTTAGAGTCAATATTCCTCTCTTCAATAAACACCCTTTTACCATACCCTCATTTCATTTTCTAAAATATTGCTACGCAGTGGTCTTGTTCTGTGCGAAAAAATGTGTTACAAAAGGACTGGGAAACATGACCAGTGGCTGTGAGGGGAGGAGCGGAGGAACAGCCAAGAGACGGGGTGGGTGCTCCTGTGAAGACCTCGGGTGCCCTTGTGACCTGTAAACGTATGTTGATGTTAAAAGCTGTACGTGCAGTGTGACATGCGGGTTCCCCCCTGTATTGGCCTATAGAAAGTGTAGGGAAAATAACTGTGTAAATAAGGAAAAGACTGTAAAACTTTGGTTATTTGTGCCCTCCCTTTCGCCATTGGCGTTTCCCTCCTGGGTTTGGGACGCTTGGTGCTCAGTGCCTCTGGAGCTGTTCAGTGTTCCGACCCTGTGGATAGCACCCGTCTGCCTGGCCTGCCTTGTGTTGGTGGCAAAAGACGAGGTGTGGCGTAACAATGGTGTCAGGAGTGGGATTTGTGATATTTGCAGTGAGAGTGCCGATTTATCATGTTGCAAAGAGGCGGCGCATGAGGAGAGAGGCTATGACTGAGGCGGGCACGAGTGAGTGAAGCGAGCCAGATGGACCGAACTGCCATGTGGCCGGTATGAGGGGGGAAAAGGGCACAAGGACAGAAGAGCAGGCACAGAGGCACCGAGCAGGCACACTTCCGTCGAATGCATGAAAGGGAAAGGGCAGAGGAACAGTTCTCCCGACGTGTTGAGGTGCTACGAGCAATCTTGCATCGTGAAGATGGAAACTCTGCAGACCCCGGCAAGGCCTGCAACGCTGAGAGTGAACTGATGGCGAGGTGCGATTTGAAGGCGATTCAGGGCCGAGGAGGATGTAAGGAGGAAAGGCCGTCAAAAGGTAGTAAGTTGCGGGCAGAGAAGGCAGCAAAGGTTCTGGAACAGATGCCAGAGTGTCAGATTTACTAGGGTCTGCCTGGGGCCGTGGCAGGAACCCCGGGCCTACAGCGTCGTGTCAGCCATTGGTCGCGCAGAAGGTGGGCCCCATCGAACCATCCTGGGTATAGGTGGCAGCAAACTCGGCCCCGGTCACCGCCCGTTGCCTCCCTCCCCCCCTTTCCTCCCTGGGGCGTGTAGTTCACGGCACGCATTCTCCCCTGCACCCCCCAGCTCCAGACATTCTGTGGGGCTAAGCCAGCTGAGTACGAACGGGAAAGGGGGCCTGGGGGCATATGTCCCCAATTTGAAATCTGGCATTGCCAGGGTGGAGGCCAGGAAGAAAAGGCCTGCAGCTGGGAAACAGCTAAGGGCCCGCGGTGGAAGGTTGGGCATCTGCCAGCATCCAATGCCTCTTACACCATTTGGGGCGGAGGCTTTGAAACGCCGTTTCGGGCACCACCACCAGGCGAGGTAATCGGCCCATTTGAGACCGACGGTCGTGAGCGTGGCGAGACACTCCCGTGGCCAGGATGTGGAGGCGTTTGTAGGAGGTCGACCCTGCAGCTGCGGAGAGATGATTGTGGTCCTGGCCGCTTCTTGTTGAGCTTGCAGGACCAAGCAGCTGCAAATTACTTAAAGAAGGCCACCCTGAGGGACTGGGTGCGCTGGCGAGGCCTTGGAGTTGAGGCCTTCCTGAAGGAAACCAGTGGCCTAGGCCGGGCTGCTCAGCCCCGCCATGACCTCCAGGCGAAGGCTAGGGAGAAGGTGCTAACTTGAGGAAGGTGAGCCCGACCCACTTGTCAAGGCTTGTGTGGGGCTTGGTAAGAAGGCACAGAGTAGCCCGGTGTCGGAGGAGTGGAGAACAGTCCTCTCAATGGACGGATTCTGATGCCTTCACCCGTGCTGCAAGGACTGTGGGGTATGGCACCATCGAGGCATGCCAAAAGGTAAGAAGTGGTACAGAGGAAAACTCTGAGAAGGGGGCCGAAACCAAGCCTCCTGTTCACGGGCCCCGACTTGGAAAGCTGCCGTCGAACCAGCCGAGGGCAGGTGGAGGCTCAATAGATGGGAAGTCATGCCGCCTGACAGTGGACACTGGGGCTGAGAAGACCCTAGTACGGCCTGAATGTTGGCCAATATGCAACTTCCAGACGCACCACAGAGATTGTGTGTTCTCACGGGGCATTGTGTGCAGCTCAAGGGGCCAGTGGAGGCTCGTATTGGCGTGGGCAGCACGGTGCAGGGGCTCCCGGTGATGTGGCCAATCTGGACGAGCACTGCTGCTGGGCCTTGACTACCTGACGCAGAGTAAGGCGTGTGTCGCCCTTTGGACGGAAGCTGGTGAGGGTGCACGGTGAAGAGGTGCCTTGCTTCCAGAGGTTGGCTGTGCAGAGGTAGTTACGGCTGAGCGACTGCCCCTTTGCCCCCAGGACAGAGTCTAGAATCCGTGTCGACTGTCAAGAGTGATGCTGGAGTAGAGGGCCTCGTGGACCCCAAACCAAAACTTGCAGCTGGCTGATGGTGTAGCAGTTGGGCGGAGCCTTGTTGACAGGGGAGGGGTTAGTTACGTTTTGGTACCCAACTTCTCCGATAAGGCCCAAAAGGGTGCCAGCTGGTGCAAAGTGGGCACTTGTGAGGAAGTGGAGCGTCCAGAAGAGTCGTCGGGGAGCAAGGAGTTGGTTGGTGTGGGGCCGTTGCCCGACTTCCTCGAGGACTTGGCGCACCGGAGCGCCCCTAACCTGACGGAAGCACAGACAGAGAAGATGCGTCAAAACCCTGTCTCAGTATGCAGATGTGTTAGCAGGGGTGACTTGGACCTGGGCCGCACAGGTTGGTGAAGCCCGCATTAACACCGGAAGTAGTTTGCCTATCAAGAGCCCCCCCCAACGATTGCACCAACCAGACGAGAAGAGATGCAGCGCACTGTCAATGAGCTAGCGGCACAGGGGGTGTTTGAACGGTCAGACAGTCCATGGTCATCAGCGTAGTCTGGTGAAGAAAAAGGACGGCCACAACGCTTCTGTGGGGACTACCGGGCGCTGAATGACACGACTATCAAGGACTCATACCCACTCCCGAAAATTTGTTTGACACACTCGATGCATTGGGGGGGGCCCAGGTGGTTCTCCACACTCGACCTGAAGTCGGGTTTTCACCAGGTGGAGATGGTGGAAGAGGACAAGCCAAAGACTGCCTTTCCTTTGGGCAAGGCCTGTGGCAATTCAACGTCATGCCTTTGGTCTCTGCAATGCTCCGGGGTTGTTTCGAGCGTCTGATGGAGAGGTATTGGATGGCCTGCAGTGGAAGACGGCGTTTGTCTACATTGATGACGTCATCGTCTTCGGGAGCACCTTCGAGGAGGAGCTGGAGCGGCTTAGAGGAATTTACTACAGGGGTTTGAGGAAGGCCAACCTCAAACTTACCCCCAAAGAAATGCTCGATGTTCCAGCATGAGGTGCCATTTCTGGGGCATGTAGTCAGTCAAGACGGTGTTGCGCACCAAACCACAGAAGGTGGTGGTGGTGGAAAAAGTGGCCAGTTCCCACCAATGTGGCGGAAGTCAGGACCTACATAGCCTGTGCACATACTACCGCCGCTTTGTACAGGACTTCCCCCAGTGTAGCGGCTCTCTCCACGTTTACACGAAAGGGGATTTGCTTCCAGTGGGACGAGGCGGTCAGTCTGCATTCGACAACCTGAAGAAGGCCCTGGTGGGAAACACCGGTCTTGCCCTATCCGGACCCGAAGCTCCTTACCTGTTGGACACTGACGCTAGTGCGGAAGGCATCGGGCAGTTTTGTCACAGATAAAGGGCGGGAATGAGTATGTCGTGGCCTACCAGTGCCAAGTCAGCAGGCCTGAACGCAACATTGTGTGACCCAAGGGAAAAAGTTGTGGCGGTGGTGAAGTCTCGAGCACTTTCACCCATACTCTACGGTGCCGAGTTCACCATCTGGACGGGCCATGCTGCCCTACAGTGGTTGAAGTCGCTGAAGGTAGCAGAGGGTCAGCTTGCAAGATGG
>NC_051392.1:10093581-10113581 GCF_015228065.2 Penaeus monodon | reverse complement strand
CATATATATGTATGTATATATTACACATAGATTATATTTTTATATATATATATATATATATATATATATAACTATCTATCTATATCTAATATATATTTATATATTATATATATATATATATAGATATATATATATTATATATATAGTATATATATATATATATGTATATATATGTGTCATATATATATATATATACTATATATATAGTATATTATCATATATAATATATACTATTAGTTGTAGGCCAGTTTGATTAGGTGTTTTTGTAAGTATTTAACATTAAGAAATACTAGAAGGCAATGTCTTCAGGGAATATTATATTACAATCCTAAGGCAGTATTTTTTCTCTCCTCGATGTGTGATTATGTTGTTAGAGAACTTATACATGAATTCGCTGATTTTCGTGGAGAGGGTGGTCGCCTGATCGTGTCCGGAAGAATAGAAAGGATACACGAATGTAAAAGGTTCGGGGAATCACTGGTTTATTGTTATACTGAGAAGCCTTGGCCTTCCAGCGGACTGGATTGTTTCTCTAAATCAAACTATATTGAAAAGACTATATTTTTTATGTTGCCTCTTAAGGAGATGAGTCAAAGAAACACCCCATAACGGCAAATGCCCTCAGTGAAGCTTATTAGGCCGCATTGCTGGGGATATCTATATGTGATAAACCCGTTGAAGCAGGATTCGGGGAGACAATGCATATGCTTATGTTCTCGTATGGACATCATTACCCTTCCTCTGAAACGAGATGCGCATCAACGAACTTTCAGAAATTGGGCAGAGTGCGGCAGATAAATTTTGCCCCAGAACAGATCCGCCCATTCATTATATCCAAGGAAATATATCATAAATAAGAAGAAACAGTTTTTTTTCTCTAACATGAACACCATAAGGTATATAGGAGCCCCAGCAAAAAACAACAACAACAACAACAACAACAACAACAACAACAACACTCTACCACCAGCACATTTTTCCTTTAGATTGACTTCCTGCGAGAGTGAGAATGGAGATGGAGAAGTAGAGGAAAGAAGGATGAAGAGAGAGATAGAGAGAGAGAGAAGAGAGAGGAGAGAGAGAGAGAGAGTAGAGGAGAGAGAGAGAGAGAGAGAGAGAGAGGGAATGGAGAGGGAGAGAGAGAGAGAGAGAGAGGGGGAAGAGAGAGAGAGAGAGAGAAGAGAGAGAGAGAGAGAGAGAGAGAGAGAGATAGAGAGAGAGAGAGAGAGAAAGAGAGAGAGTAGAGAGAGAGGATGTGTGGATTTGCAGTTGACAGTTGAGATATAACAAGATGGAAAATTTATCATATTGATTTGAATACATATTTTTGGAAGCTGCACTTTGCAAATAATCAGTCTTAATTTATGTTTTCAAAAAAGTCCATTGTAACTTTCTTTCTCAATCATCACAGAAACTCTAATCCTCTTTTGTAACTTAGGCTTGAAATGCTCTTTTTTAACCTTACCGCCATCATTATATATTCTTGGGTAATCGATTTAAACTCTTCCATCAACTAGACATTGCTCACAGTCTTCTCACTCTTTTTTCCATATTTAAAAGTTAACCTTTGAATGCATGTCTTACATTTGCTTTTTATTTGATCATTAATCATTGCGCCCTATGAGGAAACGTCACTGAAAGGTTTTCATCCATTTAGGTCATCTTATCAGCTTAGACAGATGTGTTTTAAGAAGCACCGTTGACATTCATGAATTACCAAGTTGAGGAGGATTTACAGTCCCCTGCAATGATATTGATGAGAATGACTCATAATACAATCAATATGTAAATTTTGTATTCTCAGAAGATTTAATAACAAATGTTCAGTTCTTACCTTGCTCTTAGATCCCTTTTCAAATGCTTCCCGTCTCAAAATCAATTCCCGTGGGTGCTCATATCATGCATCCAGTCAATCACAAACACACATAAATAATTAAAATCAAATGCTATTGCATATGTTAATTTTATACTTGGCTGGTTAACAGTGTAGTGTTCGAGTTTAAGCTTCAATTAACATAAAAAACATCAACTGTATTGTTACAAAATAATTTATAAAATTAGAAAAAAACAAAGAATTATTATATGAAACAGTAATTCTAAGCTACACAATGTACTCAAAGAAAATTTGCAATATTCAGAGTCCTATAATCCAACATCATTTTTTTGTATAAAGTTACCGGATCTTGAGAAGTGGCCCAAACAAACAGACCAAAATGGGGGAATGCTTATCATCTCGGGCAGGTTAACATTTTTCAAAAATCTCCGTATGACATTTTCACATAAATTAGTATACTGTTGTTACATAAAATACACAGAGTAACACAGATCATCAATGTAAAGTGTTTCTGAGAATCAGTTCAATGCTTTCTCATTTCCTTGATAAATAATGCAATTTATTATACTTCCTTGAGACTACACTTAATCATTTTGAAACAATCAAAATAAAAACAATGTGACCTTCCATTCTTTAGAGTTTTAACTTGAAGTACAATTGACAATAATGTCAACACATATTCAAAACAATGCTGACAGTCCTACAATGATCATATTTATTGACAGATTCTTTTTAAATATTCATCCTTTCATATGTCACATCTCTCTTTGTGAAAATTCATGTTTAATTTTCCTCATTTGATTAACAGCCCAAATTCTAAATACATGCAAGTATTTGGATTAACCTGGCCTTGAATTTACGGTATCTTTATTGCAAACAAAGATGAAGCATCCAGAAATGTTTTGTGAAAGGACCAAAAAAATATAAAAAACTAAACAATATATAAATATATCTAAGATACAATAAACTCAAGTCATAAATGTACAACAATATATAGTACAGTAAGACAAATAAGCCTATCCAACGATGGGTGTATGGAAAGATCTCAGCTAAAACAACATTAAGAGAAATAATCTCAAAGTAAGAATACAATAATCTCATGAAAAAAGAGAAGAAAAAAAAAAAAAAAAAAATCGAATCACAATCTCAATTCCATCCATATGAAAAGAGCTTTCCATAATACACCACCATTAAACACCTCTGAAATGATAGTAAAATTATCCAGGCAAAATAAACACATGTTTATGGAAATTAAGAAGAGATTTAGGATATGAAACAATTTTGTGCTCTGTAACATGTCCACACACTGGATTTACATAGAGGCAGTGTTCACACACCGGTACACATAATAAAACATAAACAGCTTTTCACTTAAGTTACTATTTGTCTTGTAAATAAATATATAATTTTGGCAAACTTCAAATCATTTCCAAATTTCTAATGGCCTAATGGTTAAGCAATAATTAGGGAAGAGTTCAGGAATTCTGGATTTATATCCCTTAATTTTTGCTTGGCAAAGAGAGGAGAGAAGGAGAAGAAGGAAGGGGTAGAGGGAAAGAGGAAGAAAAGATAAGAGAGAGAAGAGAAGAGAAGAGAAGAGAAGAGAAAGAGAAGAGAAGAGAAGGATGAAAGAAGAGAAGAGAAGAGAAGAGAAAGAGAAGAAGAGAAGAGAGAATATACGATTAGGAACAGAAGAAGATAGCTGACTTAGTAACTAAGGCCTTATTCTGAACTGATGCCAGTCTCCTGATACCCACGCATTAAGAAATTATACGGACGATCAGATACTGTGAATGTGTAACATTACATGGATCGATATTAATAAATAACTAAAACATGTATGAGGCTTCAAAAAAGAATACATATGAATATAATGTAGCTAATGGGAATTGTACATTTTCCAATAACCTCTTCGACAGAATATGGACAGAAAATATTGACTTACAACATGTATGGTTAATAAATGGGAAATTGTGGTTTTCCAATGTGATTGAACAGAAAAACTACTTTTTTCCTGCAAACATTACAAAATAAGATATCTGCCTTAAATTATCATAAACATAGAATTATAGATAGTATATGTAAAAACCATTATCCCCTGTGTGGGCTAGTATGGAGCAAAATTTACAAAGAAGTACATAGAAATCAGAACTGCACTTGAACTCTATCAATGAAATGCCTGAAAGGTAAGTTTACATTTATAGTCACTCGGAGTGCAGAAAATGTTTTTTCTTACATATTGTCCATATAACATTGCATAAACTGTAATTAATAATGGTTGCCTTTGAGATTCTGTGCCACTATAGGTTCAAGAAATGAAGTGTAAGATTCTGAAAGAGCCTGTTTTGAGTTAACCATATTTCTGCACCAGATTTAATCAGTACAAAATCATGTGAATGAGATCAAAATGTTTTACAAAATAATAAATAGCCATCATGGCAACTACAGAAATATTACCTATTATCTGTAAATGCCGTGATTCACATCAACATTCTACATATATGCTCAAACACTGCATATCATCATAACAAAATATCTGTGAATGAAACAAAATTAGATGCTTATGAAGGCATTCCACATCATCATCACAATGTTCCATATGATAACATCGATTCACAAAAAGCACGAGTTATACGCTTAACTTTCACATATATGAAAAGGCATTCCTGGTCTGGCGGGTACAACTAACTCTAGCAATTAGTATTACATCATGTACTGTAATTTCCAATTATCACTAACTAATGGTTATCTTACAAATAAATGATGTGGCTGAAACTTGGCGATAATCTAGTCATCCTGCTAAATTTACCTTTTCTTTTTTTTTTATTGATTTGTGTGTGAATTCTTTGTAGGCAGAGCCTGGAGGGTTTCCAGTTCATTAAAGATCGGCCTACTTGATGCTACTTAATGGTATAAAATGTGCAAAAGTTTAGGCAAGTTTTTTCTGTATTTACTTTACATCTAAATCCCATTGTCACATAACTAAACTGATTTTTTTCTTTTTATATATCATCGAGTCAAACCATAATAACAAATCAACAAAACCAAAGAAAATTAAACAAAAATTTAAAAAACTTTCCTTGCACACTATTGGAAGACTGAAAAACCTTCATGCCAACAGTTGGGGTACACCATTACAATTAGCTGTAGCACAGAATTACTCATCTGATCATTTACTAGTACTTGAAACATGGCAGTTATTTTGGACAGTGTCATTCATCTTGGGCACATTATAAGAGCTGGGGGTGGTGTGTCCTTTTCCCCACCTGAAGACCCTATTTAAAATAAGACATGCAAATGCACTCATGTATCAATAACCAATGTTGCTGGTTGGTATAAGTGGTATGAGCTGTTCTACCATAAACTGTTTTAAGTTAGAAAAGGAGCACACAATATTCATGTCCCATGACAAAATGACACCAGCAATATGTTTTGGATGTAAGTTCTAGATTACTATTTAGAATAAACACCAGATCTTGGTTGGCCTCTTTGTTCCTCATATAAAATTCAAGGAAGACCATATACAGCTGGATACTCCTTCCTGTTCACACGCCCACTACTTCTATTGCAATATACGTACAATACATCAGTTGTGGGACCCTGTTCTAAGTAGCTGTCATTACCATGCCTCCATGTCCATCTAGCAACTGTGCTTAAATCTGAATTCGCATTACTTGAGCAGAACTATCTTTTGGTAGCTATTCCTTTTAGAGCCAGGCAAAGGCAGGTCAATGTTACGAGGTAACGTAATCTTTCAATATACAGCTGCAAAAGCATGCTAAGATCATATAATATTAGTGTACTAAGTAAAGCTTGAAGTCAGTACCTTGCATTTGACATCATATAATACTGATTCCTCCTGATCAAGCTAGCTTTCTCCAGAATAGGTTTTCTTGGATGCAGACTGAGGTTTTCTCCTCTCCTTGTCCCGACCTCTAACATAAAAGTTAAGCTTTTACAAATCCGTTCAGTAAATAACTATTTCTAAAAGAAAAGGAAAAGGGGCTTTTCAATATGCATTATCTGAACCCTTTCCATATCAAGAAAACAAGAATGAAAGATTAAATACATTATTAGGTACTTTACCTCAAAAAAAAACAACCTGGATTTTTTCTTTCCCAATCATTCTGATTAAAAATGCACCTTTAGTTCATATTTTTCATTACATATGATCCTAAATCCTTGCACTGGCTACTAAAATCAATTTCTCAAGCCAAAATAAGATTAGTAAATATCATAAACTGATAAAACATACCCAAATTATGAAATCCAAAATAAATTGACAATCAACAGGGAGGAAATGTCTGTCCAATCACAAATAATGACCCAATTCACTGCAACTCAAGTACACCTACGTTAACAGAACAAATGAGTAGGCCGGAATGTAGACTCCTGCCTCTAGGGGGAGCCTTTCAGCTGTCTCAACCATTGATTAGGATTCTTTGTAAATCTGGCCTAGATGTTTTCCTTATTGGTAGCTGCGCGCCCTCTCTCGTCGCCTTGTGGTATGGTCACCAAAGGAGTACATCACACAGAACACCAGTCCACAGAGATGAATGTTATCTTCTAGTTGCCTACCAGTATCCCTCTTGTACATAACACATACAAACCAGCCAGGTCAAACTTCGCCGTGCTGGGACCCCAAGACTAGCAGTTCCGGCAGGTTTCCTCCTGGCTTCTTCTATGAGTCTTTGGGTCTCGTGGACAGGGATGGAGCCTCTCTGTTTGCTGGCATTGGCGGGAGATAATTCTTTTGGGGTGGGGGCGGTGAGGGGTGAGGGGCAGGGGTGTGAGTCATGAGGATTAACCACAGTGGCATGATGGTGGAACTTCAGGTGTCCATGGACCGACTCATCTTCCCGCAGAACAACCGTCCATCAACGGTGAGCCTTTGGGGATAGCACACCGGTCACTACAACCCTGGTGATCGGGTTCACGCTCTCACTCCACTACCTGGTTTTGTTTTGGGCCCTAGTGGGAGAGGAAACAATGGCTGTGTTCATGTATAGCAACTTTTATCAGGGCAGGGTGGGGAGACAGATACATAGATCAATTGAGAAGAGAGTGAGAGAGAGAAAGAGAAGAGAGAAGAGAGAGAGAGAGAGAGAGAGAGAGAGAGAGAGAGAGAGAGAGAGAGAGAGAGAGAGCGAGATAGAGAGAGAGTAGGAGAAGAGAGAAGGTGAGGGGGGAAGGGGAAGCAAAATAGCAACAGCGCAACACATTACAAGTTCTGATATGTATTCACATCAAATTAAGTTTATTGGTCATCTAATACAAAAGATATATATATCACTCATTGACAATCCATGGATGCAGTCGCCTCTTTATCTCTGAAGAAAAATAAAACAAACGGATTTATAACATTAGTAATTCCCTTTTAGTATTATCTTTGGTACTACTATCATGCTGCCCATGTTTACATCTATTTGGTAATGTTCTACAAAGCTGTCTCTATTACACAAAAGCACATATGCCAGTTTTTTTTTTATGCTCTTCAAAAATTATGTTGACACCTTTATTTACAAAAGACATTTTGTCCCCTTCACCAATACTGCTTGCCTAAATTAACTACTGTAATTTAATTACTTTTTCACACTTTATTCATTCATAAATATCTCCTACCAATCTCTGTATTTTTGTCAATACTGAGAATATGTAAAAAGGTGAGTAACACATAAACAAATTTGTAAACATCTTAAAAGTACTGAAGTCTTAAAACAGTGTTAAACAAATATCGTACAAAGAATGGAAAAGAGTGACATACTAAGCAGTTCATTAATAAATATCTTGGTTCCTATGGTATCCCTTCATAGCAACAATAATCCACACAAAAGGTCTGGTAACAAAATCAAGAGATGCTCCTATCAATCTCTGATTACTGCATGCCAGGCTGACACAAAATAAACACCTGGAAGCTGCAAACAAGAATGTACGAAGGAAAAATATTATTAATTAATCCCAAATAAATAAACGACAAAGTAAACGGTGAATTGTGTTCATATACTTTTTAGGCTGTTAGTGACTTTAGGCAGAGCAAACACACCTGCTTAAGTTGTCCCTCACACAGATATTACATTAGTATGATTCATCCTTTGGCAAAGTTATGCCACATGCCACAATTACAGATAAGTACTCACACTCTTTTCACTCCTAAAAAAAAAAAAAACAAAAAAACACACACAAAGGCCACATAAGAAAGAAAAGAAAAAATCTCACCCTCTGCTCTCTCTCTCTCTCTCTCTCTCTCTCTCTCAATCTACCCTCGATCCTCCCTCTCTCTCTCTCTCTCTCTCTTCTCTCACACAACACACACACACAAACACACACACACCGACACTCTCACTCACACTCACACACACACACCACACACACACACACCAACACACACCACACAATATCTCATAACATCATGCCATGCATCACACATGCAGGCCACAAATACCAATGCATGTACCCAGTCATACCCCTATGACATTCACAAGGAGGACACGCCAACCACACATATCAATAATTTAAAAAATAAATAAAAGTATACAAACAAATACAAAATAAAAATGTTGAAAGGAGAGATTCCCCCACAGGTGGAATAAATGCTTTAAATTTCAGGGTACATTGTTTCAAGGCCATTAATCTTATCTGGAAATTTAGAACCATTGCTTCTATTTTTTTTTTCTCTAACCAAAACCATAAATTTTCTGATCTTGAAAACATAGCTTGCTATTTGAGAAGTGAGCTGATTTCTGTGTGATTAACATTATGTCCCCATTTTTTCTTCAACAGTGGATACCCATCAGTCAACAGACTAAGCTCAGCCCTGAGGGAAACGTCTCCAATACTGAAGACTTTAGAGTAGTTTCTTTGCTGATTTCATCTAATCACGCATGAGCCTCAAAGACAAAAGGTATTTCTTTCTTTCCATTTCTTTTTTTTTTCCTTTTTTTCCTTTTTTAATACTGACTGCAAAGGGTAACAGAGACATACATGGCCTCCGAAAGACTGCTTTGTCTTATCATATTATACAGATAAAACAACTGAGACATACTTGTTCACCCCTCACCCCACATATGACAAACACACGTCTTTACAGGGTGACAATTTGGAGTGTGGCTGTTGGTTAGGCAAGCAGAGATTATAACTACTTGATGCAATAATACCTTCATTTGCTGTTTGTTATGCTTAATCCTTATTCTCCTTTTTAATGTTTTTTAATTACATAATAAACCATCTTTGCAAAATATACAAAATAAGTCTAATTCAACTATTTCTTATTCTTCTGCTTCAAATATTACAACTCTTTAAAGCAAATGCAGATCTTCTCACACATTCTTATGCAATCCCTGCCACCATTATTGAAGAAAGCAAAGCAAATGCTATAGACATATATATTGTTAGTGCAGAAATATCTGTTGTAATATGATCATTGGGATAGCTGAACAGCTGCAAAGAATTAGCAAAATTTCAATATATTATGTCACATTTACTACACTTTTCTTCCCATTTCAGTAAGTTTGGAAGTCTTATGATCCCTTCTGCCAAGAACTTCCCAGTGGGGATTACGCCGAAAGTACTTCTCTGATTTTAATAAAATCCACTTTTGTAAAAATTTGCTGTAAGGTTAAAGATACCCTTAAAGAAAACAAAAAAATATGACCATCAAATACAAAGCAATTACAAGATAGAAGAAAAATAAAGAACCTTGTAACGAGTGTGAAAAAAACAAGTAAAAGAGGAGGTATTTTCATTTTCATGTGTTTGTGTAACACGATCAATCGCAAACTCTCTTTTAAGGTGTTTTTATTAGTGTTTTCAGCAAATGTCTCCGTGGCACCTTACATAATGACACCAGCCCGCAAGCTGTGGCGTCTTGGCTGGATTGAAAAGAGACAATGAGCACATATATATATAGAAACTGTTTTCCGAAAAAACTAACTCCCCGTCACATCAACAGGGAGGTTGTGAGGCCTTTTAAACCGTCTGTAATGTAATACACTGGATTTTCTCCTTTATGGGTCAGTCTTTCCCCCCTTTATATTTCTCGATATTACTGTTTAATGATTTTAAACTTATTTTACATCCTAGCTCCTAATCGTAAGCCTGATAAACAGTACATTCAGAAAGCGTTTCTGCGAGAGACTGAGAGCGAGATTGAGAGATTGAACGATTGAGATTGAGTGTGTGTGTGTGTGTGTGTTGTGTGTGTGTGTGTGTGTGTGTGTGTCCGGTGTGTGTGTTTGTTTGTGTGGTGTAGTGTTGGTGTGTTGTGTGTGGTGTGTGTGCGTGTGGTGTGGGTGGTGGTGTGTGTGTGTGTGTGTGTGTGTGTGTTTGTGTGTGTGTGTTGGTGTGTGTGTGTGGTGTGTGTATGAGTGTATATGAGTGTGTATGAGTGTGTATGGTGGTGTGGTGTAGTGTGTGTGTGTGCTTTAGGTTGGTGTTGTGAGTGTAGTGTGTGTGTGGGTATTTAATTTAATTTTTTAAGTAGGTTTTGTGTGTGCGTGTAGGTGTGTGTGTGCGTGTAGGTGTGTGTGTGCATGTATGTGCACGCAAGATTTCAGAATAGAAATTTTAGCCAATTAAACAAATCATCAAATCGTCTATAATATAATTTTGGCCTATCACCTCCCGTTACCAAAACACCTAAAATCCATAAGGCCTTCCTACTGTACAAGAATAAAATTTGCACATTACTAGTCTGAAGCATTCCATAACTTCAACTGGTAATAACAAGCTAGAATGGCAACCGAGCATTTACATACAAGGTCAATAATGAGTGCTGATTGTAACTCCAGATCTCAACATTCATTGTTGGTAGTCCTGAAAGGAGGGCTTAATGCTTTGATTTTGACATGCTTAGGTTTTGATATGATTAATAAACTTTATCCATTACTAATTCCTGATGTTTGCTGTTACCTACTGCTATATTTGAATAGTGCTAATAAAAGAACCAAAGTACGTGTGTCTATATAAGTCTGATACTTATAAACAGTCAATGTTGAATGTGGTTTCATGGTAGCACACAACTAAAGCAATGATTTTACAATAACTATATCATATTTGAAAACTACACAGTCAGTAATAATAAAGACTTATTTGAGATAATGTTGGATAGTTTATCAATTTTCCTGCATAAGTCTTATACTGGCTACATCTATAAGCCTTACATGTAGATTCCATATGTAATCTATATAAATAAGCACAGCAAATTCGCCATGTGAATTGGATCAGACAGGAGTAAGAGGGGACATTGAGATATAAAAAAGAAATACCCGGTGATGTGATATAAAGTCATTTTACTAATACTTTATCCACTGTTCTAGAGAGTAATTCTATCACAGCAATATGAGGAATGGAAAGCATATCAAAGATAATAATATCTATCAGAATGAGGAATCTGATCTCGCTCATTCTGTTTGAATATTTAGTGGAACAAGAAACATAGAAGAGGTAAAAAAAAAAAAAAAAAAATATATATATATATAGTGTCATGTCTGACCATGTTTTTTGGTGAGTGAGTTTGGTACAGTTTTATGCAATGCTAAGAAGGGGTAGTTTTCCAGCAAGCTTACATTCTCTTTAAAGTTTGATAAGAAAGACAAATTGTAACTGGCTAGAGAACTTAAAAGCAGATTCTTAGATGAATCTGATATATGTTGACACGATGTGCCCAAAGCTTCGCATAGGCAAGATGCATTCTAATTCATGATATGCTTTATTACAGAATCCTACAATATATATATTATACTCTCAGACTTTTTTAACATGAACCTCTTTTATGTTGCTACATGAAAAAATATGGCAAAGTAATATGTGCTCCAATTAAGCAATGTAGTGTAGAAAAAAAAAAAAACAAAAAAAAAAAAAAAAAAAAAAAAAAAAAAAAAAAAAAAAATATATATTATATATATATATATATATATATATCTATTTATATAATAGTATACACATATATGATATATGTATATATTATCTATATATAATATAATATTTATATTATATTTTACTACATCAGCTGCATTTTGCAAGAAAACCTTCTGCATCACAGACAGCACTTTCCATAATAGAAGGTGATCAAATGACTGACTTACCATTTATTAATCTGATAGAAAGATTGCAGGAACATAGAGTAAACATTTAGCCTGCAATCTCCTTATTCTTTGTCTGCAAAGCTCTGGGGCTTGGTGGGTTGTTTGTCTCTATATCCTCTAAAGTTACTTCACCAGTACTCCTGATATTCTCCTACTGATTAAACACTGTCTTCCCCAGTTCCAATTTCATCATCAGTGCCTATGTAATCCAGCAATACCACCAATGACTTTCTCTCTTATATTTATATTCCTATGAAAGCATACAAATATCTATACTTTTTGTTCTTCCATTCTTCACGTTGTCTTTTCTTCATTATTCATATCAAATATCTATCTATCTACATAAAATCTCCTCTTCTTAAAATTTCATTTTTTTTTTGTTTTTTGGGGGCCTTAGTATCTTGATATTTTTTTTTTTACTTAATTTCTTTTTTCAGATTTCATTCTTACATTTATTTTTATTATCATTAAACAGAAGGTTACTTGTAATGTTTTTATTTGCTATACATTTCATAATACCTCTAGAAGCCATGCAGCTCCTATAAAATGACATTCCTGACAGGACAACTCTTGTTTTTTTGGGTGAACAAAGATGAATCTGTGGACGCAACTCAATCAGTCTCAAGACCAAAATACAGTTGCAAGTTCACATAGCATTTTTATCCTACTCACAAGCAAATTACATGGGGTACTTCGTTAAATTCATTCATTTACATTCCACATAGAAGTCTCTACACACTTATATTTCCATTTTTATCTTCAACTGCCTTCAAATGAGCCTTCATTATCACAGAATCAGGCATGCACAAAAGAACTACATCACTTATCATCTTATGTCAATCTACTCAGGCAAAAACCACATTAATACCAAGTCCATAATCACTGACCATTGAACTCATTAACATTCAACCCACACATTCTTTAATCAGATCATGCCAATCTCAACCCTGCATTTTACTCTTTTGGCAAAATACAACATCCATACATTGACCAAGCTAACAACACTGTTCAGACGATCAAAAAGCTTTCATGTGCTCTAGCATTTCATACCTTACAAGGATATTTCTCCTGAATGATTAAATGCACTCTCTCTCAAGAGATAAACTTGAGTTTCTATAGCAAAAATGAAATACATTGCTACCCCAAAAAGGAAATAAGAATGTGACATTTGAAACTCATCACTACAGCAAAATACAAAATCATCACATATATCCTCAAGATATCTATACAAGTTTTTTAAAAAAATTATAGAATATAATACAAACAGTGGTGTCAAACGGAGAACTTGAGAGCTTGGTCAACATTCCTGACTTCACGGGTAACCTGTAATGAACTGTTGCACAATATCATTCTTCATGTCATTTTAAAACCTGACATAATCTGTCACTTACATTATGTATGAATACATCCAGTTTGGAAATCATGATGGCTACCAACCTATCTACTATGCACTCTTAAATGCTTTGAAACTATAAGACATAATTGCTAGAAGGCTTGGGTAAATAGCCAGAGAGATTTCCTCTCTGCACTATGGGAAGGTTTCTATTTTGTATAGAGAATAAAGGACCAAATGTAAACAACGTACTTTCTTTAACAGTTTCCCTTGAATAGAAAAATCTTCTAACAAGATATTTGTTGAATCCACATACACCAAGTCCATCTTCAAACACAAACCACTCCTTCCTGAAGTACCTGGGAACTGTCTGGAGCTTCTGATAACGCATCGGAATCCACTTTCTCGACAATGCCATCCTCTCAACGGATGGCTGCTGGTTGATCACGCTGCCCTCATCCTCCTGGTCATCGTGCGAACCTTTGAGGGGACCAGCCACGCTCAGGGGACGTGGCCGGTGTGTAGCAATGACCCCTCCAAGCTTCTATTGGTTATTAGGAACATTAATAATAAGTTAGCAATAAGGTAATAAACAAAGTAGTGCAGAAAACACATAAATAATTAATGTTATTGTTAGCACAGTACTGTTGTTTATAATCAAAAACATATACATAACAGACTGAAGTATTCTGTGCATAATCTTTATCACACAACTCTTATCCCTTATATAAAAAAAAAATCAAGCAATCAATCAATCAAAAACCTATTGCCCAATATAATCACCATACCCATAAAATAAAGGCACATATTTCATTATGGAGGAGAGAATGGGAAAAAAAATTCCACTCCATGCTCACCCTGTGCCCGCCACCCTGTCCGCACTGTCCTTGCGGCTGCCAAGGCTGTTAAGTGGTAGGGGGAGTATGAGGTGTAACGGGGGGAGAGCCCCCCATGGGGTACTCAGAGGAGACCCAGTGTTAGAGGTGGTGCGGAGCGCTGAGTGGAAAGTTTGGGTGGCTAGAGTACGGAGTTCGCCTCCTGACCTCGGCCCTCGCATCGACTAGAAGGTGGGTGGGGTAAGACTGGCCTGGTCTTTAGTATGCCTGATCTGACTTAATGTTACAAAATGACAGTTCTTTTTCAGGGACTACATTAGAACATCTGATTGAAAAGAAAAGGAACGATAATCTTTTCTCTTCATCATTCTATAGAAAAAAAAAACCCTAACAATTGCTGAAAAAAATTGAAGCTCAAATTACTGAAATTATTCTAGATCTCCATAAAGATGTATCACAGACTAGAATTCACTATATCACTAATTCACTTCTCCATTTATATAATAGTGAGTATTCAAACCCCCTACTAATCTTACCACAGTAAAACCATGATTCATATTACATATGAATTAAAATTTTCCTCCTAACAATATTGACGATGCTGTATTTATATAATAATAATAATGAAAAATATCATAATAATAATCATATAATAATAATAAAATAAATAACAATAAAAAAATACAATCGATAAAAATAATACTACCAGACAACATTCAAACCTTGCCTCATCTACATATTAAAAGAAAGTTTAACCTGTTATCAGAATCACTGATTTAATAGATATGAGACGGACAATTTTTGTCTATTCTAATATACTTCTTTTCTCACTACTTCAAGCATCTGTGACTGCATGCAGTCTCAGGTTCTCAGAATAAGCTAAGCATATCCATATATAAGTAGAAATTCTCAGACATTAAATAAAGGCATCATCACATATTCTGCATGATGCGACTACATTAACAAACTGAGAGGAGTCTTTTTATTCTAACCCTGCACTTGGTTTTCACGACACTAGAATTATCCTAAGGTAAATGGAAAAACAATATAATTAACAATCCCTTTGCCTCCTGTCATCCCATTATTTCTAAGACTGTACCACTGATATGCTTTGGTCATATCCTCCAAGCTATCCTGATCCTGATACATGTTCTTTTGATACACACACCACATACTCAACCTGTTAACCACAAACTGGAAAGATTGCTTCCATGACTTGTTGGTATTCATGCAGGACATAATCTCCACTAAAGAAAAATACTCACACTTGAAAAAATTTTCAAAAAATAATAAACAATCAATTAAGTTTTCTGTGATACCAAATGCTTTTATTTTGTCCTTCTAGAATGTTATAAGGCAAAGCATGCATGTCATTTAAGGTATAACAAAAAACACAACAAAACAAAACAAAAAACTTGGAAAAGAAAGAAAGAAGAAAGAAAGAAAAGAAGAAAGAAAGAAAAAATCAGAAGTATTTTTTTTCTCCTTTCTATAAAGAAAAGGCAACAAAGAGAGAGAAAAAATACTAGCCTCAAATTTTATACATTTAAATCCTATGATGGACACCTCTTTTTCAATATAAGAAGAAACTATCTACAGATCACGTAAAGTAGCAAAACAACACAACTCTCTTTACTACAGTATGCATGAATTCCCAGAATAATAATAATCAGAGGTGTTGTGTTTCCTTCTTAAGCTACATTTGTTCAAGCTTTGTACAAAATAATATTCCAGTTAAACAAGAAACATCAGAATGGTTGTCATGTTTGCATTTAATATGTACCCATAATGCCACCTGTGCCCTTACACACTTGTTTTGTTAATGATAAATATTGTAAAGTGTATTTAAATAGGATTTCCCAATTATTCTATGATACTTAAAGTGAAAAAGTATAGATTCACAAACTAATACAAACAGAAAAAAAAGAAATTGAGAGGAAAAAAAAAACATACTGGCAGCCAATAAACACAAACCATTTTAAGCCCTGGGGAGCAATCTTTGCCATTATCTGCAATACCACCAAATCAATGCCGAGGAAATACTTTCTCAAAATACAGCCACAAACTAAGCGTGGCTGCCACGCATGCGTTCTGAGGGAGGTGTGGAAGGGCGCACAACACAGACATAGTGGGAAGCACATGAGGGGGAGCCTACCAACCTGTCCTACTGCTTCCTTACGTCCCTGTTCTTCTGACTTTGATGGTAGAAAGGACGTGAGAGAACGAAAGAGTGAGAGACAGAGAAATAGGAGGAAGATGAGAGTGACAGAGTGGGGGAAAAGACAAACTTTGTATTACCGAACTGTGCCTAATATACCTAAACAAAATATATAACAAAATAGTTTATGTAAAAAGATTTCATACAACATCATTGAGTCCCCCACTTGTGTATTGGGGACAGCAAATAATAACTTCCTACCACAAATTAAAGCAAAGTCAATAATTCTTAAGAAATTCTGACTTTGATTTACATCTGCATGAAGTTTTTTAAATCTTATCTAAATATCTGTGCATAAAAAATACTTTGTACTAGTCTCACAGACATAAATATATAAATACAGAACATCTAACTTCACATCTCTTAAGCTGTCTATATACAAAAATAGTTTACTCATCTACTGAGGGTTTATCATAGAAGGGCATATGTAGACGGACCAGGCACTTGCATATGGCAGATTAATTAAAACAACTCTGGAAAATGTGAACAGACATTACTTTAGGGAAACGGGGACGCATGTGAGTGGGCCAAAGAGAGTGATTGTGGACAGGAGACTGTTATGAGGAAGTAAGGCCAGTGCCAGGGCTATAACGTGAGAATGCTGAGTGAATCAAGAGCAGATATAGGTTCGAATATACGTAATGCCTTATTAATGAGATGTAAAAAAACTAAAACAAAAATGGAATGTGGTGTCAATGGCAGAAATGCCAGATCAATTTGCTGGAGACACTGCTTTTTCACGAAGAGCTGAGAGGACTACAAGACAGGTGAGTTAATCTGGAAGCAGTGTGGAGAAGGAGAAAGCTTACTGTGAGTGTGAACTTGAGTACAATTATTTAAGGTGCAAAGGAGAGTGGAAGTTCTACACGAGTTATAGTTGGAGGGAGGAAGAAAAAGGTGAAGAATGCATACATTTAAAGGGTTTGGCAGGGACTGGAAGTTTCCAGCAGGTGGGATTTTTGGAAGGAGCAAATAACACCCGACATCATCAACTAGGGAATGTGCTGAATGCTTGGACAAAAAGTCTAAGGTCTCCAAGAAACAAGGACAATTTTCCCGACTGTATAAATATCTCTAATATAAAAATATTTCTATAATCAACCAAATCCATAGTTTAGTTACCTTCTGCTGACCGTAAATTTGCTACAATATATTACAATGTAATAATTATTGCATACAATATGAACACTGACTTCTGTCCTTGTTCTTTACTTCTTAATACCCTAAATCTATCTTTTTACATTCGCCCTTCTTATTGAACATCCAATAGACTACCTCTCTATTTTGTAGTTTAGTTCATTCATAAAGAATCACAAATAAAAAAAATAACACAAAAACAAACAGAATCAACCTAACCCATTCATTTTCCTATGAAGGCATTCTTCCTAGCGTCTATCATTCCAATACTCAATTATCCTTTTATATCATTCTGTATAAAATAGGCTTAAAAACTGTAAAAATTAAGTTCTAAGTAACAGGGGGTTCAGATATCTCGATTGAAAAATAAAAAGAAAGAAACAAATTAAGTAAAAAGTTGAAGCTGCAGTTGGAAGTATCTCACCTTCTTTCTTCAATATTTACCATAACACCATTATCAACTTCCCCACTTCCCTAAATTTGTGACAGCAAAGTAAAAGGCCTTCTGTAGGAATACTAGTTTTCAATGTCTTTCTCTCTCTAAAAAAATTATATATATATCTTTAGATATATTAATAATCTGAACATGAAAAACAGTCTGTTAGCATGTAAAAAAATTTGGTTTCTATAAAACAGACATCATTAGAATATAGTTTTACCCTGATCCGATACCATTCTTAATAGCGAGTAAATAGTCATTGTTGCAGATTACATTGCAAACTTTATAGTCATGCACTGTATAATATGCTCTTTCCTTGTTGCAACATGTAGAAAACATGCAGCAGTAGAAAATAAATACCTACATTCATTATCACCATGAACATATGATTAGCATACATTTAACTATTGTATGCAAAATCAGGACTTCAAAAATACCATAAAGAATGGAGATTAAACGCTTCCTCTTTTACCTGACTAATAGATATCAATCTAAACACAACAAGGGAAAAGTACACTAGATTTAGCAGGGTCACAACCTACAGACATGAAACTATTACTACTCTAATATATCAACTGAAACTAAGAAATGAATAAGAAGAAAAGTCCATGAACAAGTCAATGGGCAAAACAACACCAGCTTACCTCCAGGGTGGTCTGGTATCGAGGACTACGCCTGGCTGCAGTAGTGTGGCGTATCAGGACGGCCATGCAGGATGTCAACCCTATAAAGCTGTGAATTAAAAAAACCCACAACATGAAAAATGAGAAAAAGTGGTTCATACTCACACTTTTTTCGAGCAAAATGTACATCTCAAAACATTTAAAACCCACAGTTTTTTATGTACTTGGGTGCATCTTTCATACGTATGAGTATCACATCAGACTGTGATCATTTGTAGTTCCATGACAAGTAAGAACATTAATATAAGATGATAATACCGTTCTATATCCTATAAAAGAGTAAGAATTATAAATAAACAGCATTGTACATACACACATACATACACATGCATGTACACAGACTCACTCACTCCCACTGCATATATCTATAGTTATCTACCCTTCTATTAATCTATCAATCATCTGTCTATCTACACACACACACGTGTGTGTGGTGTGTGTGTGTGTGTGTGTGTGTGTGTGTGTGTGTTATCTGTGTGTGTGTTGTGTGTATCTGTGTGTGTGTGTGTATCTGTGTGTGTGTGTGTGTATCTGTGTGTGTGTGTGTGTGTATCTGTGTGTGTGTGGGTATCTGTGTGTGTGTGTGTGTTCTGTGTGTGTGTGTGGTATCTGTGTGTGTGTGTGTGTGTGTATCTCTGTGTGTGTGTGTATCTCTGTGTGTGTTGTGTATCTCTGTGTGTGTGTGTCTGTGTGTTGTGGTGTGTATATGGGTGTGTGTGTGTGTGTGTGTATTGTGTGTGTGTGTGTGTATGTGTGTGTGTGTGTGTATCGTGTGTATCTGTTGTGTGTGTATCTGTGTGTGGTGTGTGTGTGTGTGTGGTGTTGTGGTGGTGGTGTGTCTGTGTGTGGTGTGTGGTGTGTTTGTGTGTGTGTGTGTGTGTGTGGGTTGTGTGTGTGTGTGTGTGTGTGTGTGTGTGTGTGTGTGTATGTATGTGTGTGTTGTATGTGTGTGTATGTATGTGTGGTGTATGTAGGGTGTGGTGTATGTAGGTGTGTGTATGTAGGTGTGTGTAATATAATTTATATATTATATATAATATATATATATATATATATATATTATATATTTATATATATATTTAAATATTTTTTTTTTTTTTTTTTTTTTTTTTTTTTTTTTTTTTTTTTTTATGTATAGCCTATGTATTTATATGTATATATATGTGTAGCCTATATAGTATATGCATATGCATATATGTATATGTATATATATATATATATGTGTGTGTGTGTGTGTGTGTTTGTGTGGGTGTGTGTGTGTGTTTGTGTGTGTGTGTGTGTGTGTGTGTGTTTGAGTAAAAACTGTCCATGATACTACATGCTATTTTGGCCTGCCTTGATGGGTTTGAAGGGCGACCAGCTGAGTGGGAGTAGCTTGAAGTGGAGGACCGCCTAGAGCCGCTGGGAGACTGGGTGCGCTCGGGGGAGGCCGTGCGTG
>NC_051392.1:10068581-10086081 GCF_015228065.2 Penaeus monodon | reverse complement strand
GGATGTTCAATAAGAAGGGGAATGTGAAAAAGATAGATTTAGGGTATTAAAGAATGTAAAGAACAAGGACAGAAGTCAGTGTTCATATTGTATGCAATAATTATTCACATTTTATATTGTATATGTGTTAGCAAATTTAGGTCAGCAGAAGGTAAACTAAACTATTGGGATTTGGTGATATAGAAATATTTTTATATTAGAGATATTTATACAGTGTTAAATTGTACTTGTTTCTTGAGACCCTTAGCTCTTTTGTCCTAAGCATTCAGCAGCATTCCCTAGTTGATGAATAGTCTGTGTTATTTGCTCTTCCAAAATCCCACCTGCTGAAACTTCCAGTTCCCTTCAAACTTTAAATGTATGCATTTCTTCACCTTTTTCTTCCTCCCTCACTTATAACTTGTGTAGAACTTCCACTCTCCTTTGCAACCTTAAATAATTGTACTCAAGTTCACACTCACAGTAAGCTTTCTCCTTCTCCACACTCTTCCAGATTAACTCACCTGTCTTTGTAGTCTCTCTCCAGCCTCTTCTGTGAAAAGCAGTGTCTCCAGCAAATTGATCTGGCATTTCTGCCATTGACACCCAACATTCCATTTAGTACATCTCATTAAACAGGCAACGTAACGCACCTCATGCCTTGATTCACTCAGCCATCTCACGTAGCCTGGCACTGGCCTTACTTTCCTCATAAAGTCTCATGTCACAATCCCTCTCTTTGGCCCACTCACATGCTTCCCTTGTTTCCCTAAAAGTAATGTCTGTTCCATTTTCCAGAGGTGTTTAATTAATCTGCCCTCATGCAAGTGCCTGGTCTACATATGCCCTTTCTATGATAAACCCTCAGTATGATGAGTAACTATTTTTGTATATAGAAGTTTAAGAGATGTGAAGTTAGATGTATGTATTTATATATTTATGTCTGTGAGACTAGTACAAAGTTATTTTTTATTCACAGATATTTAGATAAGATAAAAACAGAGATGAATCAAAGTCAGAATTTCTTAAGAATTATTGACTTTGCTTTAATTTGTGGTAGAAGTTATTATTTGCTGTCCCCAAGTCACAAGTTGGTGACTCAAGGCACATGAAAATACATAAACTATTTGTTATATATTTTGTTTAGGTATATTAGGCAAAGTTTGGTAATACAAAGTTTGTACTTTTCCCCCCACTCTGTCACTCTTCATCTTCCTCCTATTCTCTGTCTCTCACTCTTTCGTTCTCTCACGTCCTTTCTCCCATCACAGTCAGAAGAACAGGGAAGTAAGGAAGCAGTAGGACAGGTTGGTAGGCTCCCCCTCATGTGCTTCCCACTATGTCTGTGTTGTGCGCCCTTCCCCACTCCCTCAGAACTGCATGCGTGTCAGCCACGCTTAGTTTGTGGCTTTATTTTGAGAAAGTATTTCCTCGGCATTGATTGGTGGATTGCAGAGTAATCAGCAAAGATTGATCCCCAGGGCTTAAAATGGTTTTGTGTTTATTTGGTCTGCAGTATGTTTTTTTTTTTCCTCTCACTTTCTTTTTTTTCTTGTTTATTAGTTTTGTGAATCCTATACTTTTCACTTTAAGTATCCTAGAATAATTGGGAAATCATATAAATACACTTTACAATATTTATCATTAAAAAACAAGTGTGTAAGGGCACAGGTGGCATATGGGTACATATTAAAATGCAAACATGCAAACCATTCTGATGTTTTCTTGTTTAACTGGAATATTATTTTTGTACAAAGCTTGAACAAATGTAGCTTAAGAAGGAAACACAACACCTTGATTATTATTATTCTGGGAATTCATGCATACTGTAGTAAGAGAGTTGTGTTGTTATGCTACTTTAAAGTGCTCTGTAGATAGTTTCTTTTTATATTTGAAAAGAGTTGTCCATCATAGTGATTTAAATGTATAAAATTTTGAGGGCTAGTATTTTTCTCTCTCTTTGTTGCCTTTTCCTTTATAGAAAGGAAAAAATACTTTCTGATTTTTTCTTTCTTTCTTTCTTTCTTTCTTTCTTTCTTTCTTTCTTTCTTTTCCAAGTTTTTTGTTTTGTTTTGTTTGTTTTTTTGTATACCTTAAATGACCATGCATGCTTTGCTTATCAAAATTCTAGAATGGACAAAATAAAAGCATTTGGTCTCACAGAAATACTTAATTGATTTTTTATATTTTTTTGAAAATTTTTCAAGTGTGAGTATTTTTCTTTAGTGGAGATTTCTGTCCTGCATGAATACCAACAAGTCATGGAAGCACCTCTTTCCAGGTTTGTGGTTAACAGGTTGAGTATGTGTTGTGTGTATCCCAAAGAACATGTATCCAGGGATCAGGATAGCTTGGAGGATCTGACCAAAGCATCTCAGTGGTACAGTCTTAAGAAATAATGGGGATGACAGGAGGCAAAGGGGATTGTTAATATATATTGTTTTTCCATTTACCTTAGGATAATTCTAGGGTTCTTGAAAACACAAGTGCAGGGTTAGAATAAAAGACTCCTCTCAGCTTTGTTTATATGTAGTCGCATGCAGAATATGTGATGCCTTTATTTAATGTCTGAGAATTTCTACCTTATATATGGATATGCTTAGCTTATTCTGAGAACCTGACTGCATGCAGTCACAGATGCTTTGAAGTAGTGAGAAAAGAAGTATATTAGAATAGACAAAAATTGTCAGTCTCATATCTATTAAATCAGTGATTCTGATAACAGGTTAAACTTTCTTTTAATATGTAGATTGAGGCAATGTTGAATGTTGTTCTTGTTAGTATTATTTTTATAGATTTATTTTTTTATTGTTATTATTATTATTATTATTATTATTATTATTATTATTATTATCATTATTATTATTATTATAAATATCATCATCGTCAATATTGCTAGGAGGAAAATTTTAATTATCATATGTAATATGAATCATGGTTTTACTGTGGTAAGATAGTAGGGGTTTGAATACTCACTATTATATAAATGGGAAGTGAATTAGTGATATAGTGAAATTCTAGTCTGTGATACATCTTTTATGGAGATCTAGAATAATTTCAGTAATTTGAGCTTCAATTTTTTTTCATGCAATTGTTAGGGTTTTTTTTTTTTATAGAATGCTGAAGAGAAAAGATTATCTTTCCTTTTCTTTTTCAATCAGATTTTCTAAATGTAGTCCCTTGAAAAGAACTGTCATTTTGTAAATTAAGTCAGACAGGCATACTAAAGACCAGGCACAGTCTCTAACCCCACCCACCTTTCTAGTGGATGCGAGGGCCGAGGTCAGGAGGCGAATCTCCGTACTCTCGCACCCCAACTTCCTACTCAGCCTCTCGCACCCCCTCTAACACTGGGTCTCCTCTGCGTACCCCATGGGGCGGCTCTCCCCCCCGTTCACACCCTCATACTCCCCCTACCACTTCACAGCCTGGCAGCCGCAAGGACAGTGCGGACATGGTGGACGGGCACAGGTGAGCATGGAGTGGATTTTTTTTTCCCATTCTCTCTCCATAATGAAATATTGTGCTTTATTTTATGGGATATGGTGAATTATATTTGGGCAATAGGTTTTTGATTGATTGATTGCTTGATTTTTTTTTTATATAAGGGAAAGAGTTGTGATATAGATTATGCACATGAATACTTCAGTCTGTTATGTATATGTTTTTGATTATAAACACCAGTAATGTGTAACAATACATTAATATTTATGTGTTTTCTGTCATCACTTTGTTTCTTACCTTATTGCCAACTTATTATTAATGTTCCCTAATAACCCTAGAAGCTTGGAGGGGTCCATTGCTCCCACACCGGCCACGTCCCCTGAGCGTGGCGGCTCCCCCTCCAAGGCTTCGCACGATGACCAGGAGGATGAGGGCAGCGTGATCAACCAGCAGCCATCCGTGGAAGAGGATGGCATTGTCGAGAAAGTGGATCAGATGGCGTTATCAGAAGCTCCAGACCAGTCTCCAGGTACGTCAGGAAGGAGTGGTTTGTGTTTGATAGATGTGACTTTGGTGTATGTGGATTCACAAATATCTTGTTTAGGAAGATTTTTTTTATTAAGGGAACTGTTAAAGAAAGTACTGTTGTTTACATTTGGTCCTTTATTCTCTTATACAAAATAGAAACCTTCCATAGTAGCAGAGAGGAATCTCTCTGGCTATTTACCCAAGCCTTCTAGCAATTATGTCTTATAGTTCAAAGCATTTAAGAGTGCCATAGTAGATAGGTGGTAGCATCTGATTTCCAAACTGGATGTATTCATTACATAATGTAAATGACAGATATGTCAGGTTTTAAATACATGAGAATGATATTGTGCAACAGTTCATATTAAGGTTACCCGTGAAGTCAGGAATGTTGACCAAGATCTCAAGTTCTCCTGTTTGACACCACTGTTTGTATATATTCTATAATTTTTTAAAAACTTGTAATAGATATCTTGAGGATATATGTGATGATTTTGTATTTTGCTGTCTGATGAGTTTAAAATGTCACATTCTTATTTCATTTTTGGTGTAGCAATGTTTCATTTTATGCTATAGAAACTCAAGTTATCTCTTGAGAAAGAGTGGCATGTAATCATTACAGGAGAAATATCCTCTGTAAAGGTATGAAATGCTAGAGCACATGAAAGCTTTTGACTGAACAGTGTTGCTTAGGCTGGGTCAATGTATGGATGGTTTGTATTTTGCCAAAAGAGTAAACTGCAGAGGTTGAGATTGGCATGATCTGATTACAGAATGTGTGTGACTGTTAATGAGTTTCAATGGTCAGTGATTATGACTTGGTATTAATGTGTTTTTGCCTGAGTAGATTGACATAAGATGATAAGTTGATGTAGTCTTTTGTGCATGCCTGATTCTGTGATAATGAAGGCTCATTTGAAGGCAGTTGAAGATAAAATGGAAATATAAAGTGTGTAGGACTTCTATGTGGAATCTTAAATGAATGAATTTAACGAGTACATGTAATTTGCTTTGTGAATGTAGGATAAAAATGCTATGTGAATTGCTAACTGTATTTTGGTCTTGAATACTTGATTGATTGGCGTCCACAGATTCATCTTTGTTCACCCAAAAAACCCTAGTTGTCCTGTAGAATTTCATTTTAATAGGATGCTGCATGGCTTCTAGAGGTATTATGAAATGTATAGAAACATTACAAGTAACCTTCTGTTTAATGATAATAAAAATAAATGTAAGAATGAAATCTGAAAAATAAATTAAGTAAAAAAAAAAATATCAAAGATACTAAGCAAATGAAATTTTAAGAAGAGGAGATTATGTAGATAGATAAGATATTTGATATGAATAATGAAGACAAGACAACTTGAAGAATGGAAGAAACAAAAAGTATAGATATTTGTATGCTTTCATAGGAATATAAATATAATGAGAGAAGTCATTGGTGGTATTGGCTGGATTACATAGGCACTGATATGAATTGGCATTGGGGAAGATCAGTGTTTATCAGTAGGAGAATTATCAGAGTACTGGTTGAAGTAACTTTAGAGGATATAGAGACAAACAACCCACAGCCCCAGCGCTTTGCAGACAAGATAAGGATATTGCAGGGCTAAATGTTTACTCTATGTTCCTGCAATCTTCTTAATCAGATTTATAAATGGTAAGTCAGTCAATTGCATCACCTTCTATTCTGGACATGTGCTGTCTGTGATGCAGAAGGTTTTCTTGCAAAATGCAGCTGATGTAGTAAATATACATATAAATATATATATATATATATATATATATATATATATATATATGTGTATATATATATATATATATATATATATATATATATATATATATATATATTTTTTTTTTTTTTTTTTTTTTTTTTTTTTTTTTTTTTTTTTTTTTTTCTTACACTACATTGCTTAATTGGAGCACATATTACTTTGCCATATTTTTTCATGTAAGCAACATAAAAGCAGGTCATGTAAAAAGTATTGATGGTTATAATATATATATTGTAGGATTCCTGTAATAAAGCATATCATGAATTAGAATGCATCTTGCATATGATGTAAGCTTTGTGCACATTGTGTCAACATATATCAGATTCATCTAAGAATCTGCTTTAATTTCTCTATCCAGTTACAATTTCTTTTATTCTCAACTTTAAAGAGAATGAAGCTTGCTGGAAAAATACCCCTTCTTAGCCTTGCATAAAATGTACCAAACTCACTCACTCAAAAACATGGTCAGAACATGACATATATATATATATATTTTTTTTTTTTTTTTTTTTACCTCTTCTCTGTTTCTTGTTCCACTAAATATTCAAACAGAATGAGCGAGATCATATTCCTCATTTCTGATAGATATTATTTATCTTTGATATGCTTCCATTCCCTCATATTGCTGTGATAGAATTCTCTCTAGAACAGTGGATAAAGTTATTAGTAAAAATGACTTTATATCAACATGCACCAGGGTATTTCTTTTTGTATATCTCCATGTCCCCTCTTACTCCTGTCTGATCCAATTCACATGGCTGAATTTGATGTGCTTATTATATAGATTACATATGATATCTACATGTAAGGCTTATAGATGTAGCCAGTATAAGACTTATGCAGACAATATTAACTATCCAACATTATGCTCAAATAAGTCTTATTTATTACTACTGTGTAGTATTTCAAATATGATATAGTTATGTAAAAATCATTGCTTTAGTTGTTGCTACCATGAAACACATCAACATTGAATGTTTATAAGTATCAGACTTATAAGCACATACTTTGGTTCTGTTTATTAGCACATTCACTATAGAGTAGGTAACAGCAAACACAGGAATGAATGGAAAAGTTTATTACTCCATATCACACCTAAGCATTTCAAAACAAAGCATTAAGCCCATCCTTTCAGCACTACCACAAGCATGCATGGAGTACATCAGCACATCATTATTGACCTTGTAAATGCTACGGTTGCCATTCTATCTTGTTATTACCAGTTGAAGTATGGAAATGCTTCAGACTAGTTAATGTGCAAATTTTATTCTTGTACAGTTAGGAAGGCCTTATGGATTTTAGGTGTTTTGGTAACTGGGAGTGATAGGCCAAAATTATATTATAGACTGATTTTATTATTTGTTTAATTGGCTAAAATTTCTATTCTAGAACTCTTGCGTGCACATACATGCACACACACACCTACACTCACACACACACCTACACTCACACACACACCTACACCCACACACACACCTACACTCACACACACACACCTACACTCACACACACTCATACACACTCATACACACTCATACACACTCATACACACACACACACACACACACACCACACACACCACACACACCACACACACCACACACACACCACACACACCACACACACCACACACACACCACACACACCACACACACCACACACACACACACACACACACACACACACACACACACACACACACACACACACACACACACACACACACACTCAATCTCAATCTCAATCTCAATCTCTCTCTCAGTCTCTCTCAGAACGCTTTCTGAATGTCTGTTTATCAGGCTTACGATTAGATTTATGATGTAAAATAAGTTTAAAATCATTAACAGTAATATATCTAGAAATATAAATGGGGAAAGACTTGACCATAAAGGAAACATCCAGTGTATTACATTACAGACGGTAAAAGGCTTCACAACCTCCCTGTTGATGTGACGGGGATGTTAGTTTTTTTCTGAAAACCATTTTCTATATACTATATTGCTTCATTGTCTCTCTTTCAATCCAGCCAAGACGCCACAGCTGTGCGGGCTGGTGTCATTATGTAAGTTGCCACGGAGACATTTGCTGAAACACTAATAAACACCTTAAAAGATGTTTGCGATTTGATCGTGTTACACAACACATGAACTGAAAATACCTCCTCTTTTACTTGTTTTTTTCACACTCGTTACAAGGTTCTTTATTTTTTCTTGTCTCTCATATGTAATGCTTTGTATTTTATTGGTCATATTTTTTGTTTTCTTTTAAGGGATCTTTAACCTTACAGCAATTTTTACAAAATTGACTTTTATTAAAATCAAGAGGAAGTACTTTCAGGCTGTAATCCCCCACTGGGAAGATTCTTGGCAGCAAAGATTCATAATGATTTCCAAATACTGAATGGGAAGAAAATGTGTAGTAAATGTGACATAAGATATTGAAATTTTGCTAAATTCTTTGCTGTTCAAGCTATCCCAACTGTTCATATTACAACAGATATTTCTGCACTAACAATATATATGTATATAGCATTTGCTTTGCTTTCTCAATAATTGTGGCAGGGATTGCATAATGCATGTGTTGAGAAGATCTGCATTTGCTTAAAGAGTTGTAATATTTGAAGCAGAAGAATAAGAAATATGTTGAAAATTAGACTTATTTTTTATATTTTGAAGTTGTTTATTATGTAATAAAAACAATTAAAAAGGAGAAATAAGATTAAGCATAACAAACAGCAAATGAAAGTATTTATTGCATCAAGTAGTTATATCTCTTGCTTGCCTAACCAACAAGCCACCACTCCAAATTGTCACCCTGTTAAAGACGTGTGTTTGTCATATTGGGTGAGTGGGTGCACAAGTATGTCTCAGTGTTTTATCTGTTATAATATGATAAGACAAAGCAGTCTTTTGGAGTGCACATGTATGTCTCGGTTACCCTTTGCAGTCAGTATTAAAAAGGAAAAAGAAATTGAAAGAAAGAAATACCTTTTGTCTTTGAGGCTCCTTCGTGATTAGATGAAATCAGCAAAGAACTACTCTAAAGTCTTCAGTATTGGGAGAGTTTCCCTCAGGGCTGAGCTTAGTCTGTTTGACTGATGGGTATCACTGTTGAAGAAAAATGGGGACATAAAGTGTTAAATCCACAGAAATCAGCTCACTTCAAATAGCCCAGCTATGTTTTCAAGATCAGAAATTTATGGTTTTGGTTAGAGAAAAAAAAATAGAAGCAATGGTTCTAAATTTCCAGATAAAGATTAATGGCCTTGAAACAACTGTACCCTGAAATTTAAGCATTTATTCACCTGTGGTGGGAATCTCTCCTTTCAATATTTTTATTTTCTGTATTTGTTTGTATACTTTTATTTATTTTTTTAATTATTTGTATATGTGTGTTTGGGTGTCTCCTTGTGAATGTATAGGGGTATGACTGGGTACATGCATGGATTTGTGCCTGCATGTGTGATGCATGCATGATGCTTATGAGATATGTGTGTGTGTGTGTGTGTGTGTGTGTGTGTGTGTGTGTGTGTGTGTGTGTGTGTGTGTGTGTGTGTGTGTGTGTGTGTGTGTGTGTGTGTGTGTGAGAGAGAAGAGAGAGAGAGAGAGAGAGAGAGAGAGAGAGAGAGAGAGAGAGAGAGAGAGAGAGAGTGTGAGATTTTTTCTTTTCTTTTCTTATGTGTGTGTGTGTTTTTTTGTTTTTTTTTTTAGGAGTGAAAGAGGTGAGTAAATTATCTGTAATTGTGGCATGTGGCATAACTTTGCAAAGGATGCTCATACTAATAATATCTGTAGGGGAAACTTAAGCAGGATGTGTTTGCTCTGCCTAAAGTTCAATTAACAGCCTAAAACAGGTTATATGAACAAATTCACCAGTTTACTTTGTCGTTTATTTATTTGTGATTAATTAATTAATATTTTTCCTTCAGTACATTCTTGTTTGCAGCTTCCAGTGTTGTTTACTTTTGTGTCAGCCTGGCATGCAGTAATCAGAGATTGATAGGAGCATCTTGATTTTGTTACCAGACCTTTTGTGTGATTATTGTTGCTATGAAGGGATACCATAGGAACCAAGATATTTATTAATGAACCTGCTTATTATGTCCACTCTTTTCCATTCTTTGTATGATATTTGTTTAACTGTTTTAATACTCATGTACTTTTAAGATGTTTACAATTTTGTTATTGTGTTAACTTCACCTTTTTACATCATTCTCAGTATTGACAACAATACAGATCTGAGGGATATTTATGAATGAATAAAGTGTGAAAATGTAATTATAATTCACAGTAGTAATTTAGGCAAGCAGTCATTGGTGAAGGGACAAAATGTCTTTTGTAAATAAGGTGTCCACATATTTTTGCAGTAGCATAAAACTGGCATATGTGCTTTTGTGTAATAGAGACAGCTTTTGTAGAACATCTAACAAATAGATGTAAACATGCAGCATGAAGTACCAAGATAATACTAATAAGGGAATTACTAATGTTATAAATCTTTTGTTTTATTTTTCTTCAGAGATAAAGAGGCGACTGCATCCATGGCTTGTCAAGTGATTGATATATATATCTTTTGTATTAGATGACCAATAAACTAATTTGATGTGAATATCATATCAGAACTTGTAATGTGTTGCGCTGTGTATTTTGCTCTCCCCTTCCCCCCCTCCCCCTTCTCTCTCTCTCTCTCTCTCTCTCTCTCTCTCTCTCTCTCTCTCTCTCTCTCTCTCTCTCTCTCTCTCTCTCTCTCTCTCTCTTTCTCTCTCTCTCTCTCTCTCAATTTATCTATGTATCTGTCTCCCCCCCTGCCCCTGATAAAGTTGCTATACATTAACACAGCCATGTTTCCTCTCCCACTAGGCAAAACAAACCAGTGGAGTGAGAGCGTGACCCGATCACCAGGGTCTGTAGGTGACCGGGTGCTCTCCCCAAAGGGCTCCACCATGGCCGGTGTTCTGCGGGAAGATGAGTCGGTCCATGGCCACCTGAAGTTCCACCATCATGCACTGTGGTAATCCTCCTGACTCACACCCCTGCCCCCACCCCTCACCGCCCCCCACCCCAAAGAATTATCTCCCGCCACTGCCAGCCAACAGAGAGGCTCCATCCCTGTCCCACGAGACCCATAGCCTCATAGAAGAAGCCAGGAGGAACCCCTGCCGGAACCTGCTAGTCTTGGGGTCCCAGCACGGCGAAGTTTGCCTGGCTGTTTTGTATGTGTATGTACAAGAGGGATCTTGGTGGCAACTAGATACCATCCTCTTCTGTGGACTTGGTGTGTGTGATGTACTCTTTGGTGACCATACCACAAGGCGAGAGAGAGGCGCGCAGCTACCATCAGGAAACATCTATGCCAGATTTACAAAGCATTCCTAATCACTGGTTGAGACAGCTGAAAGGCCTCCCCCTAGAGGCAGGAGTCTACATTCCGGCCTACTCATTTGTTCATGTAAAGTAGGTGTACTTGAGTTGCAGTGAATTGGGTCATTATTTGTGATTTGGACAGACTTCCTCCCTGTTGATTGTATTTATTTTTTTATTCCTAATTTGGTGTATGTTATCATTTTATGATATTTACTAATTTATTTTGCATGAGAAATTTGATTTTAGTAGCCCAGTGCAAAGGATTTAGGATCATATGTAATGAAAAATATGAAATAAAGGTAGCATTTTTTAATCAGAATGATTGGGAAAAATCCAGGTTGTGAGGTTAAAGTACATCATAATGTATTTAATCTTTCATTCTTGTTTTATTGATATGGAAAGGGTTCATATAATGCATATTGAAAAGCCCCTTTTCTTTTCTTAAAATAGTATTTACTGAACTGTATTTGTAAAAGCTTAACTTTTTATGTTAGAGGTCTGACAATGGAGAGTGATGAAAACCTCAGTCTGCATCCAAGAAAACCTATTCTGGAGACAGCTAGCTTGTCAGGAGAATCAGTATTATATGATGGCAAAGTGCAGTTTGTACTGACTTCAAGCTTTACTTAGTACACTAATATTTATATGATTCTTTAGCATGCTTTTGCAGCTGTATATTGAAAGATTTTAAGTACCTAGTAAACATTTACCCTGCCTTTGACTGGCTCTCAAGGAATAGCTACCAAAGATAGTTCTGCTTCAAGTAATGGAATTCAAGATTAAAGCACAGTGCCTAGATGACATGGAGCATTGGTAATGACAGCTACTTAGAACAGGGTCCCCACAACTGATGTATTGTACGGTATATTGCAATAGCAGGTAGTGGGCTTGTGAACAGGAAGAGGTATCCAGCTGTTATGGTCCTTGCATTTTATATGAGACAAAGAGGCAACCTAAGATCTTGGTGTTTATTCTAAATAGTACTCTAGAACTACATCCAACATATTGCTAGTGTGTCATTTTGTCATGGGACATGAATATTTGGTGTGCTTCCTTTCTAACTTAAACAGTTTATGGTTAGAAAGCTCTATACCACTTATACCCAACCAGCAACATTGGTTATTGATACATGAGTGCATTTGCATGTCTTATTTTAAATAGGGTCTTCAGGTGGGGAAAAGGACACACCACCCCAGCTCTTATAATGTGCCCAAGATAATGACACTGTCCAAAATAACTGCCATGTTCAGATACTAGTAAATTGATAGATTGAGTAATTCTGTGCTACAGCTAAATGTAATGTGTACCCAACTGTGGCATGAATGTTTTCAGTCATTCCAATAGTGTGCAAGGAACAGTTTTTTAAATTTTTGTTTAATTTTCTTTGGTTTTGTTGATTTGTTATATTGGGTTGCCTCTATGATATATAAAAGAAAACATCAGTTTAGTTATGTTGACAATGGGATTAGATTAAAGTAAATACAGAAATAACTTGCCTTAAATTTGCACATTTTCTACCATTAAGTAGCATCAAGTAGGCGCATCTTTAATGAACTGGAAACCTCCAGGCTCTGCCTTACAAAGAATTCACACACAAACTCAATAAAAAAAAAAAGAAAAGGTAAATTTAGCAGCTGACTAGATTATCGCCAAGTTTCAGCACCATCATTTATTATGTAAGATCACCATTAGTTAGTGATAATTGGAAATTACAGATACATTGATTGTAATTACTACTGCTAGAGTTAGTTGTACCCGCAGACCAGGAAGGCCTTTTCATATATGTGTAAGTTAAGGGTACTCGTGCTTTTTTGTGATCTGATGTTTATCATATGGAAATGTGATGATGATGTGTACATTCCTTCATAGCATCTAATTTTAGATTTCATTCACAGATATTTTGTATATTGATGATATGCAGTGTTTGAGCATATAATGTAGAATGTTATGTGAATCATCTGCATTTACAGATAATAGGTAATATTTCTGTAGTTGCCATTGATTGGCTATTTATTATTTTGTAAAAACATTTTGTATCTCATTCACATGATTTTGTACTGATTACATCTGGTGCAGAAATATGGTTAACTCACAACCAGTCTCTCTTCAGAATCTTACACTTCATTTCTTGAACCTCATAGTGGCACAGAATCTCAAAGGCAACCCATTATTAATTACAGTTTCTGCAATTGTTATATGTACAATATTTAAGAAAAACATTTTCTGCACTCCAGTGACTATAAATGTAAACTTACCTTTCAGGCATTTCATTGATAGAGTTCAAGTGCAGTTTTGATCTTCTCTGTTACTTCTTTGTAAATTTGTCCCATACTAGCCACACAGGGGATATGGATTTTACATATACTATCTATAATTCTATGTTTATGATATTTAAGGCAGATAATTCTTATTTTTACCTGTTTGCAGGAAAAAAGTAGTTTTTCTTTCAATCACATTGAAAACCACAATTTCCCATTTATTCACCATAATAGTTGTAGTCAATATTTTCTTTCCATATTCTGTGAAGAGGTTATTTTGGAAAATGTACAATTTCCATTAGCTACATTATATTCATATTTATTCTTTTTTGAATGCCTATACATGTTTTTAGTATTTATTTAATATCTATCCATGTAATGTACACATTCACAGTCCTGATCTTCCTATAATTTCTTGAAGATGCAGTGGGTATCAGGAGGAATGGCATCAGTTCAGAATAAGGCCTTAGTTACTTAAGTCACGCTCTCTTCTTCTGTTCCTAATCGTATATTCTCTCTTCTCTTCTCTTCTCTTCTCTTCTCTTCTCTTCTCTTCTCTTCTCTTCTCTTCTCTTCTCTTCTCTTCTCTTCTCTTCTCTTCTCTTCTCTTCTCTTCTCTTCTCTTCTCTTCTCTTCTCTTCTCTTCTCTTCTCTTCTCTTCTCTTCTCTTTCCCTCTTACCCCTTCCTTCTCTCCTTCTCTCCCTCTCTTTGCCAAGCAAAAATTAAGGATATAAATCCAGCTTCCTGACTCTTCCCTAATATATTCTTAACCATTAGGCCATTAGAAAATTTGAAATTGATTCTTGAAGTTTGCCAAAATTATATTATTTATTTACAAGACAAATAGTAACTTAAGTGAAAAGCTGTTTATGTTTATTATGTGTACCGGTGTGACACACTGCTCTATGTAAATCACAGTGTTGTGGACATGTTACCAGAGCACAAATTGTTTCATATCTAAATCTCTTCTTACTTTCCATAAACATGTGTATATTTTGCTGGATAATTTTACTTCTCATTTCAGAGGTGTTTAAATGGTGGTGTATTATGGAAGCTATTTTCATATGGATGGAATTGAGATTGTTATTCGATTTTTTTTTTTTTTTTTCTTCTTCTTTTTTTCATGAGATTATTGTATTTCTTACTTTGAGATTATTTCCTCTTAATGTTGTTTTAGCTGAGATCTTTCCATACACCATACGTTGATAGGTCTATTTGTATTACTGTACTATATATTGTTGTACATTTATGACTTGAGTTTATTTTATCTTAGATATATTTATATATTGTTTATGTTTTTTTATATTTTTATTGTCCTTTCACAAACATTTCTGGATGCTACATCTTTGTTTGCACTAAAGATACCGTAAATTCAATGGCCAGGTAATCCAAATATTTGCATTTATTTTAGAATTTGGTGCTGTTAAATCAAATGAGGAAAATTAAACATGAATTTTTACAAAGAGAGATGTGACATATGAAAGGATGAATATTTAACAAAGAATCTGTAATAATATTATCATTGTAGAGACTTTCAGCATTGTTGAATATGTGTTGACATTATGCTCATTTTACTTCAAGTTAAAACTCTAAAGAATGGAATGTACATTGTTTTTTATTTTGATTGTTTAAAATGATTAAGTGTAGTCTCAAGGAAGTATAATATTGTCATTATTTATCAAGAAATTGAGAAAGCATTGAACTGATTCATCAGAAACACTTTACATTGATGATCTGTGTTACTCTGTGTATTTTATGTAAACATACAGTATACTAATTTATGTGAAAATGTTCATTACTTAGATTTTGAAAATGGTAACCTGCAAAGAGAGATAAGCATCATTTTGGTCTGTTTGTTTGGGCCACTTCATCAAGATCCGTAACTTTATACAAAAAATGGATGTTTGGATTTCTCTGGACTCTGATATTGCAAATTTGTATTTTGAGTACATTGTGTAGCTTTTAGAATTACTGTTTCATATACTAATTCTTTGTTTTTTTCTATTTTATAAATTTATTTTGTAACAATACAGTTGATGTTTTTTTATGTTAATTGAAGCTTTAAACTCTGAACACTACACTGTTACCATTGCCAAGTAATAAAATTAACATATGCAATAAGTATTTGATTTTAATTCATTTATGTGTGTTTGTGATTGACTGGATGCATGATATGAGCACCCAGGGAATTGATTTTGAGACGGGAAGCATTTGAATAAGGGATCTAAGATGCAAGGTAAGCACTGAACATTTTGTTATTAAATCTTCTTGAGAATACAAAATTTACATATTGATTGTAGTATTAGTCATTCTCATCAATATCATGCAGACTGTTAAATCATCATCAACTTGGTAATTCATGAATGTCAACGGTGCTTCTTAAAACACATCTGTTCCTAAGATGATAAGATGACCTAAATGGATGAAACCTTTTCAGTGACGTTTCCTCATAGGCAAGTGATTAATGATCAAAATAAAAAGCAATGTAGACATGCTATTCAAAGGTTAACTTTTTAATATGGAAAAAGAGTGAGAAGATCCTGTGAGCAATGTCTAGTTGATGTAAGAGTTTAATGATACCCAAGAATATATAATGATGGCTGTAAGGTTAAAAGAGCATTTCAAGCCTAAGTTACCAAAAGATGGATTAGAGTTTCTGTGATGATTAGAGAAAGAAAGTTACAGATGACTTTTTTGAAACATAAATTAAGACTGATTATTTTGCAAAGTGCAGCTTCCAAAAATTATGTATTCAAATCAATATGATAAATTTTCCATCTTGTATATCTCAACTTGTCAACTTGCATATCCACACATCCTCTCTCTCTCTCTCTCTCTCTCTCTCTCTCTCTCTCTCTCTCTCTCTCTCTCTCTCCCTCTCTCTCTCTCTCTCTCTCTCTCTCTCTTCTCTCTCTCTCTCTCTCTCTCTCTCTCTCTCTCTTCTCTCTCTCTCTCTCTCTCTCTCTCTCTCTCCTTCTTCTCCTTCTCCTTCTCCATCTCCATCTCTCACTCTCTCACGGAGTCAATCTAAATGGAAATATGTGCTGGTGGTAGAGTGTTGTTGTTGTTGTTGTTGTTGTTGTTGTTGTTGTTGTTTTTTGCTGGGGCTCCTATATACCTTATGGTGTTCATGTAGAGAAAACTGTTTCTCTTATTTATGATATATTTCCTTGATATAATGAATGGCTGGATCTGTTCTGGGGCAAAATTTATCTGCCGCACTCTGCCCCAATTTCTGAAAGTTCGATTGATGCTGCATCTCGTTTCAGAGAAGGGTAACTGATGTCCATACTGAGAACATCAGCATATGCCATTGTCTCACGAATCCGCTTCAACGGGTTATCAATATAGATATTCCCCAGCAATGGGCCTAATAAGCTTCACTGAGGGACATTTGCCGTTATGGGGTGTTTCTTTGACTCATCTCCTTACGAGGCAACATAAAAAATATAGTCTTTCAATATAGTTTTATTTAGAGAAACAATCAGTTCCGCTGGAAGGCCAAGGCTCCTCAGTATAACCAATAAACCAGTGATTCCCCGACCTTTTACATTCGTGTATCCTTTCTCATTCTTCCGACACATCAGCGACCACCCTCTCCCCACGAAATCAGCTAATTCATGTATAAGTTCTCTAACCACATAATCACACATCGAGAGAGAAAAAATACTTGCCTAATTGTAATATAATATTCCCTGAAGACATGCCTTTCTAGTATTTCTTAATGTAAATACTTACAAACACCTATCAAACTGGCCTACAATATATATATATATATATATATATATATATATATATATATATATATATATATATATATATATATATATATATATATATATATATATATATATATAATATATATATATATATTTATATATATATAATATATATATATATTATATATATATATAAAATATATATATGTGTATATATATACATACATATATATGTATATATATTTCTTCTTTCTTCTTTTAACGGTAGGTTCATGTCTGAGCCGCCGTGATCACAGCATGATACTTAATTTTAGTTTTCATGTTGTGATGCTCTTGGAGTGAGTACGTGGTAGGGTCCCCAGTTCCTTTCACGAGAGTGCCGGTGGTACCTTTTTTTTTTTCGTAACATCCCTATTTTCCGCCCGGGCTT
>NC_051392.1:10015423-10022923 GCF_015228065.2 Penaeus monodon | reverse complement strand
ACTTCCCCCCTCTTTCCCCCCCCTCCCCCTCCAACACTACAAGATACAAGGCGATAACAGCCTTCACGAAATGACACCCCCATCACCCCCCCCCAGCCCCCACCTTTACCTCCCTACCATCTCCCCACCCACCCTTTCTCCCCCAGACCTCCCCCCCTTCCTCCCTCCCTTCCCTCCCCTCAACCTTTCTCCCCCACCATTCCCCCCCCCACCCTAACCCTTTCTCACCTGTTTCCCTCCCCCCACCCTAACCTTTTCTCCCCCCTTCCCTCCCTCTTCCCTCCCCCCTTCCTCCCTCACCCCCCCCCCATAACCCTCTCTCACCTCTTTCCCCGACAACGCAACAGCGACGCCACAAATCACGTGACCAGATGCATATTCGTAAATGTATAGCGCGTATCTAATGGGCCTCCATTATGCAAGCTGGGCGAACGTTAATGACCCATCTTCCCCATTGTAGTGTAACAGGCTCATTATTCAGATTAGCAAATGACCATATCGAGTCAGAGAATGGGGGTGGGGGGTGGTGGTGGGGGAGGAGGGAGAGGGTGGGGGTTTAGGTGGGGGGGATGAGGAGGGTGAGGGTGGGGGTTTAGGTGGGGGGGGTGAGGAGGGTGAGGGTGGGGGGAGAAGGGTGAGGGAGGGGGAGGAGGGAGAGGGTGGGGGGGAGAGATGGAGGGGAGGAGGGTGAGGAGAGGGTAAAGAAGGAGAGAGGCCGAAGGGGGGGGGGGGCGAAGGGGAAGGTGAGAAGAAGTGGGTGTGTTGTAGACAGATAGATAGAGATGAGTTTAAAAAAATAGATAGATCGATAGAAAAAGAGAGAGAGAATATGAGAAAGGTAGAGAGAGAGAGAGAGAGAGAGAGAGAGAGAGAGAGAGAGAGAGAGAGAGAGAGGGACGATGATGAGACGAGCGAGAGAGATGACTCGGAGAGAGGAGAGAGAGAGACGAGAGAGAGAGAGAGAGAGAGAGAGAGAGAGAGGAGAGAGAGAGAGGGAGAGAGAAAGAGAAATAGAGAGAGATATAGAGATAAAGATAGCTAGATAGATAGATAGATAGATAGATAGATAGATAGATAGATAGAGAGAGAGAGAGAGAGAGAGAGAGAGAGAGAGAGAGGATAGAGACGAGAGAGAGAGAGAGGGGGGGGGGGGGGAAAACGGACCGAGAGAGAGAGAGGAGCGAGAGAGAGAGAGAAAGCGAGACAGAGAGAGAGAGGAAAGAGAGAGAGAAAGAATGTGGCCATTGGGTATGGAGATAAAGAGAAGTGGACTTAGAATTAGATTTAGAAGGCTGGGAGAGGGAAGGAGGGTTAGAAATAAAAGTTAAAAGGGAGATAACAGAAAGAGAAGAGAAGTGAAAGGGACGTATACGGGGAATAGGGGGAAAAGAAAAACAAATTAGCTAACCACCAATAAAGAAAAAACAAAAACAAAAAAACAACGGCACTCAAAAAAAAAAAAAACTTAACTAAAATAAGATAAAATAACTAACTAAATAAATAAGTAAATAAAGAGAAATAGAAAGACAGAAAGACAAAGAGAGAGAATTAATGATTCCACAAAGCAAGGCACATAACTAACCTATCTGCAATTGTATATTCATCGGGTTATCGCGCAATTATTCATTCTCATTCGTACTTTTTTTCATTTAACATCGTACTTTGATTGGTCTTCCGGGAACGTAGGGGGGAGGGAGGGGGAGGGAGGGAGAAAGAAGGGAAAGGAAGTGGAGGGGAGGTCGTCGAGGTGGAGGGGGAGGGGTGAGAGGTTGAGAGGGAGGGGGGTTGAGGGAGAGGGGGAAGGAGGGAGAAGGGGAGGGGGTTGAGGGAGAGGGGGAAGGAGGTGGAGGGAGAGGGGTGAGAGGTGGAGAGGGAGGGGGGTTGAGGGAGAGGGGAAGGGGAGAGAAAGGGGAGGGGTTTGAGGGAAGAGGGAAGGGGAGGGAGAGGGTGGAGGGGGTTGAGGGGAGGGCGGAGTGGGTGAGGTGAAGGTGGAGGAGGTGGGGGGAAGGGGGGTGAGGGAGAGGGGAAGGAGGTGGGGGGAAGGGGGTTGAGGGAGGGGGAAGGAGGGGGGGGGAAGGGGGGTTGGGGGAGAGGGGAAGGAGGTGGGGGGGAAGGGGGGGGGGGAGGGGGGGGGGGGGGGGGGAAAGGGGGGGGGGAAAGGGGGTTTTGAGGGAGAGGGAAGGAGGTGGGGGGGGGGGTAGGGAGGGGGGGAAGGAGGTGGGGAAGGGGGGGGTTAAGAGGGGAAGGAGGGGGGGGAAAGGGGGGGTTGAGGGAGAGGGGAAGGAGGTGGGGGTAAGGGGGTGTAGGGAGAGGGAAAGGAGGTGGGGGAAGGGGGTTTGAGGGAGAGGGAGAGGAGGTGGGGGGAAGGGGGGGAGGGGAGGGGAAGGAGGGGGGGGAAGGGGGGTTGGGGGGGGGAGGGAGGTGGGGGGAAGGGGGTTTTGAGGAGAGGGGAAGGGGGGGGAAGGGGGGGGGAAGGTGGGGGGGGGGGGGGGAAAGAGGGGGGGGGGTGTTGGGGGGGGAAAGGAGGGGGGGGGGGGGAGGAGAGGGAAGGAGGGGGGGAAAAGGGGGGTTGGGGGAGAGGGGAAGGAGGGGGGGGAAGGGGGTTGAGGGGGGGGGAAGGAGGTGGGGGGAAGGGGTTGGGGGAGAGGGAGAGGAGGTGGGGGGAAGGGGGTTGAGGGAGAGGGGAAGGAGGGGGGGGGAAGGGGGTTGAGGAGGGGAAGGGGGAGGGGGAAGGGGTTGAGGGAGAGGGAAGGGGTGGGGGGAAGGGTTGAGGGAGGGGGGGAAGGAGGGGGGGGAAGGGGGTTAGGGAGAGGGAAGGAGGTGGGGGAAGGGGGTTGGGGGAGAGGGGAAAGGGGGGGGGAAAGGGGGGTTGAGGGGAGGGAAGGAGGTGGGGGAAGGGGGTGAGGGAGAGGGGAAGGAGGGGGGGAAAGGGGTTGGGGAAAAGGGGGGAAAGGGGGGGGAAGGGGGGTTTGAGGAGGGGAAGGAGGAGGGGGAAGGGGGGGTTGAGGGAGAGGGAGAGGAGGTGGGGGGAAGGGGGTTGAGGGAGAGGGAAGGAGGTGGGGGGAAGGGGGTTGAGGGAGAGGGGAAGGAGGAGGGGGAAGGGGGTTGAGGGAGGGGGAAGGAGGTGGGGGAAGGGGGGTTGAGGGAGGGGGGGAAGGAGGGGGGGGGGGGGGGTTTGAGGGAAGGGGGAAGGGGGTGGGGGAAGGGGGTTGAGGGAGGGGGGAAGGAGGGGGGGGAAAAGGGGGGTTGAGGAGGGGGGAAAGGAGGGGGGGGAAGGGGTTGAGGGAGGGGGGGAAGGGGGGGGGGAAGGGGTTTGGGGGAGGGGGGGAGGGGGGAAGGGGGGTTGGGGGAGGGGGAAGGAGGTGGGGGAAGGGGGTTTGAGGAGAGGGGAAGGAGGTGGGGGGAAGGGGGTTGAGGGAGGGGGGAAGGAGGGGGGGGGGGGGGGGGGGGGGGGGGGAAAGGGGGGTTGGGGGAGGGGGAAGGGGAGGTGGGGGAAAGGGGGTTGAGGGAGGGGGAGGAGGTGGGGGGGGGGAAGGGGGTTGAGGGAGAGGGAGAGGAGGTGGGGGGAAGGGGGGTGAGGGGAGGGAAGGAGGGGGGGGGGAAGGGGGTTGAGGGGGGGGGGGGGAAGGGGGGGGGGGGAAGGGGGGTTGGGAGGGGAAGGAGGGGGGGGGGAAGGGGGTGGGGGAGAGGGAGAGGAGGGGGGGGAAGGGGGGTTGGGGAGGGGGAAAGGGAGGGGGGGGGAAGGGGGTTGGGGGGGGGAAGGAGGGGGGGGGAAGGGGGGGTTGGGGGGGGGAAAGGAGGTGGGGGGAAGGGGTGGGGGAGAGGGGAAGGGGAGGGGAAGGGGGTTGAGGGAGGGGGGAAGGAGGTGGGGGAAGGGGGTTGTGGGAGAGGGAGAGGAGGGGGGGGGAAAGGGGGTTTTGGGGGAGAGGGGAAGGGGGGGGGGAAGGGGGTGGGGGGAGAGGGAAGGAGGTGGGGGAAGGGGGTTGAGGGAGAGGGGAAGGAGGTGGGGGGAAGGGGGTTGAGGGAGGGGGAAGGGGTGGGGGAAGGGGGGTTGGGGAGGGGGGAAGGGGGGGGGGGGGAAAGGGGGTTGAGGGAGAGGGAGAGGAGGTGGGGGGAAGGGGGTTGAGGGAGAGGGGAAGGAGGTGGGGGGAAGGGGGTTGAGGGAGAGGGGAAGGAGGTGGGGTGAAAGACCGTCGATCGTCGAGATGGAGTGAAAGGGAGAGAGGGAGAGGCAAAGAAAGTAGATAGAAAAAGGAGGGAAGGGAAAGAAAGAGACTGGAGGGAGAAAGAAGGAAGAACAAAGTGAAGAAAAGAGGGAATAAAAAGGCACGGAGAAAGACGCGAAAAGGAGAAGTGGGAAAGTGCAGAAAAGGAAGGGGAGATGAATAACGTTAAAAAAGTTCATGAAAACGAGACGATATGAAAATAATTTCTTTTAATATTAATTCCTTTTATAATATAATATTCCTTTTATAATCCTTTTATAATATAATTTTATAATATAATATAATTCCTTTTCAATATTATTCGTGTAGCGTGTATTGGGGTGGGAGGGAGGGGGGAGGGGGGGAGGGGGTGGCACTGGAGATAAGAAAGGGGTTGACATGGAAAATTAATAATTAAAAATAAACTAAGCTTATCTAAATTGCCTTTACTATAGTGTATTTTAGTGTCCCGCCTCGTTTTCACCTAAATATGTTATATGTCTTTTAAGAATTTCCTTAATAATATGAAGTAAAGAAAGAGAACATAGAAGATTTTGAAGAAGAACAAGAAGAAGTAGAAGAAAGAAATGAATAATAATAATAATAATAATAATAAAAATAATAATAATAATAATAATAATAATAATAATGATAATAATAATAATAAAAATAATAATAAGCAGAAGAAGAAAATGAAAAACAAGAAGAAGAAGAGGAGGGGAGGAGGAGGAGGAGGAGGAGGAGGAGGAGGAGGAGGAGGAAAAAGAAAAAATAAAGAAGAAGAAAAAGAAGAAAAGAAGAAAAAGAAAAAGAAAAAGAAGAAAAAGAAAAAGAAAAAGAAGAAGAAGAACAAGGAGAAGAAGAAGAAGAAGAAAGAAAAGACGAAGGAGAAAAAGAAAAAAGAACGAAAAAAAATATATATAACAAAGAATGAGTTAATAACTGCAAAGTGCACAAAGTCGAGTCATGAATAAAGGACAAAAGAGAAAAAAAGAAAACACATTAATGTCAGAATAAAAAACAAAAATGAAAAAATAAAAAAAATGACAAAAAGAGGAAGAAGAAGAAAAAAAAGAAACGAGAAAGAAAGAATAAGAGGATGGATATAGAATAACAACAACAACAACAACAATAAAAAACAGTAAACCAAACTTCAACAAAGCATTAAGAGATGGGGAAGGGGGGAGATAATGACAAGAACGAACGATAGAAAGAATAAAAAAAGCGAAAAGGACCAAAAGAAAAAATTGAAATAAAATAACGTTTTTAAAAAACGTTTTTGAGTGCCAAATTCCAAGTGGCCCCTTTTTGCTCCCAACTAGGGCTGGAAAGGAGGAATTGAGGAGAAAGGAGAAGATAAAAAGGAGGTGGAGAGGAGGAGGAGGAAAGGGGAAGGGGGAAAGAGGAGAAGGAGAAGATAAAGAGGAAAAATGGAGGGGAGGAGGAGGAGGGAAGGGGGAAAGGGAGAGGAGAAGATAAAGAGGAGGTGGAGGGGAGGAGGAGGAGGGAAGGAGGAATTGAGGAAAAGAAGACGAGAAGAAGGAGGTGGAAGGGAGAGAGAAGGAAGAAGGATAAACGTAGGAAAGAGGAGAAGGAGAAGAGAAGAAGGAGGTGGAAGGGAGAAGGGAACGGAGGAAAGAGGAGGAGGAGGAAATAAAAAGGAGGTGGAAAGGAAAAGGAAGGAGAAGGAAGAGAGAAGGAGAAAAAGGAGAATAAGGGGGAAGAAAGAGAGAAAAAGAAAGAAAGGAATTGATGGAAACAAGGAAAAAGAAAGAAGTGGTAAAAGAAAGGAAGAAAAAAAGAAAAAGAATGAGAAGGAAAAGAGGAAAAGGAAAATATGAGAAAAGGAATAAAACGAAGAAGGAAGAAGATGAGGAAAAAGAAGAGAGGAAAGGAAAAGTAGAGGAGAAAGTAACGTGGATAAATAAGGAAATAAGGAAATAAAGAAATAAGAAAACTGATGTCGAAAGCAGGAATCGGAATGAATGAAAAGAAAGAATGAAAAAAAAAGAATGAAAAACGTAATAAGACATATAATAAAAGAAGGGAATAAACAGGAAAAAAAAGCAAAACAAAAAAAAGGAAAGTGAAATAAAGAAGGGAGAAGGAAAAATAAGAAATAAGGAGACGGAGGAGGAGCAAATGCGACCTCCGTTTTCTTTGTACCTCGAGTGTCATGGTGGCACTCGAGCTCCGTCGTCGCGCCGTCACCCTCGAGGGCGTGGGGATAATTGGGGGGAGGGAGGGAGGAAGGGGAAGAGGGAGGAGGGGAGAGGGAGGTGGGAAGGGGAGGGGAAAGAGGGAGGAGGAGGGAGGGGGAGGAGGAGTAGGGGGTAGGGAGAGGGAGGTAGGAGGAGGGAGGGATAAGAAGGAGGTAGGGTGAGAGGGAAAAAGGGTGAAGATAGGAATGTGGTGTGAGAGGGAGGAGGGAGGAAGGAGGGAGACGGATGAAGAGAAGGAGGGGAGGATGGAAAGGGGGAGAGGGAAGAGGGGTGTACGAGAGGGTGGAAAGGGAGAGAGGGAGGATGAAGGGAGGACAAAGAGGTAGGGTGAAAGGGAGAAGAGAGGGATAAGAGAGGGAGATGAAGAGAATGGGACAGTGTAGGTGAGAAGGAGAAATATGAGAAAGGGAGGTAGGAAATGTGAGAAGAAAGAATATGGGTAGACAGAAGGGAAAGGAAGAGAAGGAGGAGGGAGTGTGGTGGGAAGAGAGAAAGAGGAGAAAGAAGAGAGGGACAATAAGAATTTGGAATGGTGGGTGGGATGGTGAAGGGAGGGGGGGGGGATGAAAGGGTGAGAGGGAGGGAAGTAGGAGGGACACAGAGAGGGAGGTAAAGAGAGGAGAGGGGAGAGGAGACAGGGGGACTAGAGAGGGAGCGAGAGAAAATGAGAGAGAGAGAAAGAGAGAGAGAGAGAGAGAGAGAGAGAGAGAGAGAGAGAGAGAGAGAGAGAGAGAGAGAGAGAGAGAGAGAGAGAGAGAGAGAGAGAGAGAGAGAGAGAGACAGACAGACAGACAGACAGACAGACAGACAGACAAACAAAGAGAGAGTGAGAGAAAGAGACAAACAGACAGGCAGACAGACAGAAACCAAAACAACCTAAAACGAGATATAGATATACAATTTCTACAAACGCACACAGTCGTTACACCATTACGGAGAAACAGACACACGAATAAACTCTAAACGGAATGATGACACGGACCCAGTCAGACAGACAGATCATCGAGAGGCTGATAAAAAGAGAAACGGATGTATAATTTATACATGAAAGGTAAAGGTAATCTCCAGCGCGA
>NC_051392.1:10007923-10010423 GCF_015228065.2 Penaeus monodon | reverse complement strand
ATAATAATAAATATAAATAAATAAATATCAATAACATCAATATCAATGGTGACAAAAAAAAGTAGCAATGATAATGATAATGATAATGACGAAAAAGTAAACAAAGAAGCACACAAAACAAAGAAAGGAAAAAACAATGCAGGAGGAAGTTGAATGACACGTAATTTGCAGTAAATCCCGGAGTCTGAACGGTCGAGCTTGGACGTGACCAGATCGTGTCACGTGCGGGGGAGGGGGGGGGTTAGGAGGATTAGGGGGGGGGGAGGTTGAGGTGTCTGTGGGTGAGAGGGGGTAGGGGGTGAGGGGGGTGAAGGCAGGTGGAGGTGGGGGGGGTGAAAGGGTGTGGGGGTGGGTCATGATGTAGGGGTGGGGGTGAAAGGGGGTGGGGGTGGGTCATGATGTGGGGGTGGGGGGGTGAAAGGGGGTTGGGGTGGGTCATAATGTGGGGGGGGGGGGTTAGGAGTGAAAGGGAATGGAAAAAGGTTTTTGGAAACGAAGATAGTGGATGATAGTGGTGACGATGATTAGGAGGAGAAGGAGACTGAAGAAGCGGAAGAGGAGATGAATGGGAAGGAGTTAAGATGAAGAAGGAGAAGAAGAGAAACAGTGAAAAGAAGATTAAAAGAAATGATAGCACGAAAACAATGAAAATAAAAGCAGTGATGACATGAAAATTGCGTAATAACATAACACCCCCATCACACAACACTAACAACCCTTAGCTACCTATATCTGTGCTTGCGTATCTACAACAAGCAACCAGGGGCATCCTCCCTCCACGCATGCAAGCAGAGGAGGCAGAAATACAACGGGGCGGGGGGGGGGGGGGCGGGCAGGGCATTGCGTAATAGAAGCCACAAGATGAAGCCTTTACCCCTCGTGGCTTCCTTCTTATCGAGTTTTCCCTTATCTTCGTTCATCATTTAATCCTGAGGCTGCGATGACCCCGAGATAAGGAGTACTAGAGTGGGACACGTGACTAGGGGACGGAATGATAAGAAGAAAATAAAAAGGAAATGAGGCGGTGAAGGGAGAAAGAGTGGAAAAGAATCTGAGAGAAATTTAAAAGAGGAGAATGTTGATATAGAGGGAGGACGTGTATAAAGTGTACTGTATTTGCATAGATAACTTGATGAATTAGCGTATGTAAATGATCTAGATCGAGGGAAAGTGGAAACAAAAGATAAAACATATAAAAGGCAAAAACTTGAAGAACAATCAACTAAAATGAATTTCTTAGAAAAAATATAGCGTAAAATCCCCCCTCCACCTCTCCCAACAGTAACAAAAAAAAGATAAAGAAAGAGGGGAAAATGAAAATGTGCAAAAACGCTAATTAAAGGGGTAAAAAAAAATCTAAAAAGACTATAAATCTAAATCTAACATAATCGAATAATAACAAAGAAAAAAAAATCTAAAAAGACCTTTCTTCGATAATAGACGAAGTCGAAGATGTAGCTAATCCACATCATCAATATTCCCAACCAATAGATATTCTAAGAAGATCAGTGTTATCCAGAAAAATACAAAGTGGAAATGACTCCTAAATGTTTACTTTGATGAAGTTCAGCAGACAAGGAATTCTGTACGAAACTTGAAACTCGATTTAACCTCGAAGTGTTTTCATTCTGTTCTCTGGTCTGTGTTATAAGGGTCTTTATTCATGGTGGATGAATCAAAATATTTCAGGGGGTAAATATCACAGGGGGAGAGGGAGAGGGGGATAGAGGAAGGGAAAGAGAGAGAGAGGGGGGGAGAGGGAGGGAGGAAGGGTGGAGTGAGGAGAGAGAGAGAGAGGAGAGAGAGAGAGAGAGAGAGAGAGGAGAGAGAGAGAGAGAGAGAGAGAGAGAGAGAGAGAGAGAGAGAGAGAGAGAGAGATAGAGAGAGAGAGATAGAGAGAGAGAGAGTAGAGTAAGGGAGGGAGAGAAGGAGGGAAGGAGGGCAGGGGGAGAAGGAGGGAAGAAACATAGCATGATCGGTAAGGAGAGTATGAGGGAGAGGAAGGAAGGAGGGAATGGAGGAAGAGAAGTGTGTTAGAAGGATGGGATGGCAGGAAGGAGGGAAGGAGGGATGGAAGACGGGAGTGAAGCTTAGGGGGAAGGAGGGAAAAAGGAAGTGCGAAGGAAAGTAAGGAAGGAGGAAGAGGTAAGGAGGAAGAGAGGGATTGATGAAGGGAAGAAGGGAAGGAAGGAATGAGAGAGAAAAGGATGAAAGGTAGAATAATATCGATAAGAATGACACATGCCAACTCATTATCTACCTATCTATCCGATTCTTTCTCTCTTTCTCTCTCTTTGTGTCTATGTGTGCGATAGTCTATCTACTCTCTCTCTCTCTCTCTCTCTCTCTCTCTCTCTCTCTCTCTTTGTCTATATGTGTGATAGTCTATCATAACCATCTTCGCCTCGAGAATCAGGTAATAAAAAAACAAGTTTTCAATTTAGTGTAATTTGGTATCGCGTGTTGCAAAGTATCACCCCACCTGCGGTTCGTGTGTTCG
>NC_051392.1:10002923-10005423 GCF_015228065.2 Penaeus monodon | reverse complement strand
AGAGAGAGAGAGAGAGAGAGAGAGAGAGAGAGAGAGAGGAGAAAGAGAGCGAAGCATCATTTACTTTATTTTAAATTATCATCAAGTAACTTCAGAAACCATTTACATTCAAGGAAAATCTTTACCAGAATAAAGGATTATGGATGAATGTAAAACGTAAAGAACAGCAGAAGAATATGAAGACGAGAAAGGAGAGAGAAAGGAGGAACGCCAAAGGACAAGCAATAATGAAGTATTTTACTTTCAGAATGATTCATGTCTGTTATTCCCATTTTCAGAAGAGGATTTAAAAAAAGGAAATAGAAAAAGAAAAAAAATATTTCCACGTTCCCGTCCCTGCTGAACACAAAGAACAAACTCCTGGAAATAACTTTTTTTCCAGTTCCCCTCTTCCTCTTCCTCCACGCTTCTCCCCCATCGCCCCCTACCTTCCCCCTCGTTGTTTCCTTCTTCCTCCGTTCTTCGCTCTCTCTCTCTCTCCTCTTTCGCTGGTTTCTCCCTCCTTCCTCTTCTCCTCCTCCATGCTCTCTGCTTCGTCCCCTATCCTCCTCTCTTCATCCCTCTCTCCTCCGCCCTTCGTCCTCTCCCTCCTCCCTCTCTCACCCTCTCTTTCCTCCTCCCTTCATTCCTCTTTGCCTCCCTCCTCCCTCTCTCACCCTCTCCCTCCCTTCCCTCCCTTCCTTTTTACCTCCTTCCTCCCGATTTCGCCCATTCTCTCCTCCCCCCTTCATCCCCCTCCTCCCTTCACCCCCTCCCCCCTCCCCTCCATTCGCGTCCCCTGACCGGACGGACAGACCAAGCTATCGAGGCCCCCGGGGAGAGAGCGTGGCCGGGAAGGGGCTCAAGTGAGTTTTCCAGGGGGGAGGGGGGTGGGGGGCGCCGGGGCTCTCAGGAACATACCATGGGGGTGGCATGACTCTCGCGGCCACACCTGACGGAGGAGGCGCTTAGGGGTTTATACGTGGGGAGGGGGTGATTTTCCAGGATCTTTAAAGAGGGGAGGTGATTCTCAGGAATATATTCGGGGATTAGTACTCAAGGGTCTACCAGGGGGTAGGTGACACTTAGGAGCCTACCAGGGGGGGGGGGTGACACTCAAGGACCTACCAGGGGCAGAGCTGTCACCCAGGGACCTAACAGGGGAGAGATGACAGTGTTCGCGAGGGGAGGAAAGGGAATGATTTTCAGGGAGCTGCAACGAAGGGAGAGTGAATGCCCGGGGCCTGCTAAGGGAGAGAGTAACTTTTAAAGCCCTGTCGAAAAGGGAGAGAGGGATTTCTCAGGGCCCTGCCTCTGAGACGTTCTAAGAAGTTTACCAACGTGTATTTAAACCCTAAAAAAAAAAACTACCAGAGTAACAGAACTCCCCTCAAAAAAAAAAAAAAAAATCTCCCCCCCCCCAAAAAAAAAAAAAAAAAAAATCAGAAGGAGAAAGTCGGGATTTTAAAGGGCTTGCCAAGGGGAGAGGGACTGAGGGGAGAGGAAGGGGAGGGGGGAGGGTAGAGGGGGGAGGGGAGAGAGGGACTCCCGTGGACTGGTGTTATTACTCGGGCGAGTGAGGACAGAACAAAGGGGGCGGGGGTGGGGGTGGGGGTGTGTAAAGGTTGGGGGGTGGGGGTCGAGATGGGGTGGGGTGGGGGTGTTGGGGGGTCAGGAGTTGGGGAGAAGTCAAGGTTTTGTTTCATGACTATTCTTATCACCGTTATTATTGCTGTTATCACTACCATCAATCTTATTATTATTGCAAATAATGATGGTGATAGCAACAGTAATGATAGTAATGATAATGGTGACACTAATAATGATAATGATAATAGGGATGTTGGTGATAATAATAATGATAATGATAATAATTATGATAATGATAATAATATGGATACTACTACTACTACTAATAGTAATAATTACCATAACAATTATGATGATGATGAAAAGATGATGATAATAATAATGATTCTAATAACGCTAGTAATAATAATCATAATAATAATGATAGTATGATAATGATAATAATAATAACAGCAACAACAATATTATTATTATTACTATTTCCATGATCACTGTCGTTTATCGTTTATTGTTGCCATTACACCATCCGTAATGTTATCATCAGTATTGCAGTAATCATTGTTATCACTATTACTTTCGCGTTATCGGATTATCGTCATTACGTTAATTATCCTTATCGTTTAGTGCTATCCTTCCTCTCTTGGTATATTTTGATCTTTTCTTTTTCATCGCCGAATTTCTCCTTGTCTTCCTTTTCCGACAATTTTGTAAACTTTTATGTCTTTTGCAAATGTCACTGTCTCTCTTTTTTCCATCTTCGGCGTTATCTCTTTTCCTTTCTTTCTCTGCCTTTTGATTTACCGCTTGTCCAATCATTCCCTCTCATTCCTCGTTTATTTCAGGCCCGACACAAGTTTTCGGAGGCGGAGTAAAGATCATTTGCAATATTGCAAGATGGGGCAACAAAATATTTAATCTTGCGAAACAAACA
>NC_051392.1:9975423-9977923 GCF_015228065.2 Penaeus monodon | reverse complement strand
CCTTGTCTCCTCAATTCGTCCCCTCCTTTCCCCCATTTCCACCCCACCTCGTCTTGCCTCTCTCTCCGGCTCTTCCTTCTCCCCTCACTTCGTTCCCCCTCCCCCCACTCCGTCTCCCCTCTCTTTTCGTGCTCTCCTTCCGTCTCCTTCAGCTCTCCTCTCACCTTGTCCCCTCTCCTCCCTCTCTCTCCCCCCTTCACCCCCCACCCCCCGTCTTCTCTCACTCCCCATGCTTAGCTCACTTCGCTCTTTTTTTCCTCCCCCCACTTCCCCCCCGCACTTCATCCCCTCCCCCTCCCCTCTCTCCCCCTCCCCCATTACTGCGTCTCTTCCCCTCCTCCGCCCTGTTTCTCCTCCCTCTACCCCTCCCCCCCCCTTTTCGCCATTAACACCAGCTAATTAGTCAATCAGGCATCACTATGCAGCCAACACTTCATTCACAAAAGGTGAAATAACAATAATAAGAAAACGAATGAAAGAGAAAGAGAGAAATAAAGATAAAGAGGGTCTGAAAAATCCGTTGGCTAAGGCCTCACCTGAGGAGGTTACAAAAAAGGTCATGAAAAATAGAAAGGAAGGGAAAGAGTGAACACAGAAAATACTGAAGCGTGTAAACAAAGGTGTTTGCCTGATTTTTTTAAAAATTCTTCTCTCTTTCTCTTTCTCTCTCTCTCTCTCTCTCTCTCTTTATATATGAGCGTGTCTCCTCTCTCTCTCTCTCTGTCTGTCTCTCTCTCTCTTCTCTTCTCTTCTCTCACTCTCTTTCTTCTTCTTCTCTGTCTCTGTCTCTCTCTCTCTCTCTCTTCTCTCGTTCTTTTCTCTCTTTCCTTTCTCTCTCTCTTTCTTTCTTCTCTCTCTCTCTCTCTCCCTCTTTCGTTCCTCGACACCACGTACCCTTTCCCTCTCTCCCTCCAATTCCTTCTTTCTCCTCCCTCCTTCCTCTCCCCCCTCCCTCTCTGCCTCCTCCTTCCCTTCCTCCTTCACCTCTCTTTCTCCCTCCCCCCTCCCCCCCTCGCTCTTTTACACCCCCACTTCGTCACAAGTGAAAATAAATAAGATTAACAACGTCTTCACAATAAGCTTTTGTCGTCACTGTTGCCAAAAGAAAAAAAAAAGTTCTATTATCTCCACGTTAGACGAAAAAAAAAAAAAAAATCTTTGGAATGAGTAGACTATTCTTTATGGAAGAGTTTATGGTAGGGGGGGAGGGGTGCATGGTGTGGAGGGGGTAGGAGAGGGGTTTTGGGGAGCGGGGAAGGAAGGGGGGTTGGGGGAAGAGGGGTAGGAGGGGGTAGTAAAGGATTGAAGAGGTAGACAGGAGGGGGAGGAGGAGGAGGTAGGAGGGGAGCAGGGTAAGAGGTGGTGAGGGATGTTGGAGGTTGGGAAGGGGGGGGGGAGGGAGAAAGAGAGAAAGAGATTATATGAAGACGAGAAAAAGAGAGAGAATAGAGGTTAGCCTAGAATAACCAAAAAGAATGAATTAATGAATTAATCAATGAATTACTCGACGTAACTGTTCACTAGTTAATAGCATTCATCAAAAACTAGCATATCTTATTTCGAATTATACCCGAGACACAAAATATGATGAAATATCTCATTTCCTCAGCGTTATCGCTTCCATTCTTTAATAATATATAAAAAAACTAAAACAAATCTAGATACCTTTAGAGGACTCATTATGATGCAAGTAGATGACAGTAATTCGAGATGGCATTTCATTAAAAGAAGGAATTACTCTGCGATAAAAATGACAATCTGAAGTGTCCCTCTATCAAAAGAAAAAAAAAAAAAAAAAAAAAAAAAGTTTACATGCAAAAACGCTATCTAATTTTCTTGTTGATTAAAAGGCGAGAGAAGAGGATGAAAGTTAATTATATTAATGCTCCCTTTTTTGTTGTTCTCTGCTTCCCGGTGCAATGGCGCTGATCATGATGAGTATAATCTCCTGCTTCGGTCTCTCTGTCTCTTCTCTCTCTGTGTCTCATTCCTTGTCTGCTTGCCTGTCTGTCTGTTTGCCTCTCTCTCTCCAACCTTCTCTCTCTCTCCCTACTTTCCACCCGCCCTCCCTTTTCTCTCCCTCCTCCCCTCTATCTATTTATCTATCTATCTCTCTCTCTTTCTCCCTACCTCCCTCCTGTCTCTCTCTTTCTCCCTACCTCCCTCCTGTCTCTCTCTCCCTTCCTCCCCTCTCCCTCCTTCCCTCTCTCATACTCTCCCCACCCTCTCTCTTCCCCCGCCTCCTCTCCCTCCCTCTCCCTCTCTCTTCCCCGCCTCCTCTCCCTCCCACCCTCTCTCTTCCCCCGCCTCCTCTCCCTCCCTCTTTCTCTCTCTCCCACTTCTTCGTACTCCACATTTACCCCCCGTTCTCATCGACTCGAACAAGCTTCCCCGGTGCCTCTGTAATATCTCGACATTTTGATCATTTCTGAACTCGTCAAGCGAATGTCTTCCCTCGTCTTGTACGAAAGGCGAATCATCTGCATATGCAAATACGGTA
>NC_051392.1:9970423-9972923 GCF_015228065.2 Penaeus monodon | reverse complement strand
CTTCTCCCCTTCTCTCTCCTCCCTTCTCCCCTTCTCTCTCCTCCCTTCTATCCCTTCTCCCTCCTCTCTCTTCTCCTTCCCCACCATTCCTTTCCCATCTCATCCCCTCCCTCATACCCTCCTCCCCCACCTCATCCATCCCCCTCCCATCCCCCAACACCGAAACACTGGGACGTCCCCTTCCCTTTCCCCCTTCTCTCTTTTTATATTTTTATTTTATTTCATTAATATTTTGATATCGATCGTCATCATCATCTTCATCATTATTATTATGATCACCATCGTTACCATCACCATCATCATCATCATCACCATCATCATTATCATCACCATCATCATCATCATCACCATCATCATTATCATCATCATCATCACCATCATCATCATCACCATCATCATCATCATCATCACCACCATCATTATCGTCCTCTTCCTCCTCCTCATCATCATGAATATTACTCTTAATACTTTCATTATTATTGCTATCATCCTCATCATCTTATTTATCTTGTTATATTCATCCTCATATCTCCTTTTTATCTCTATTTCTCTCAATTCTCAGAAAGTTTATCTATTTATCAATGTTATCTCTTGTCTCTGTACATCACCTTTCTTAAGCTCTCTTGTGACTTTGGGGAGGGGGACGGGGGGAAGGGAGGGGGGTGAGGGAGGGGGAAGGGAGGGGGGTGAGGGAGGGGGGCGAGGGAGGGAGGGGCGAGGGAGGGGGGGTGAAGGGAGGGAGGAAGAGAGGGGGTTAGAGGGGGAGTAGGACTAAGGGCGGGGTGAAGAGGGAAAGGGTGGGGGAGAGGGGGAGGGGTTAGAGGGGGAGGGGGCAAAGGAGGGGGTTAGAAAGGGAGGGGTAAGGGCGGGGTGAGGGGGAAAGGGAAGGGGGAAGAGAAGGGGAAGAGGGGGTAAGGGCGGTGTGAGGGTGGGGAAAAGGAGGATGCTGACGATGGGTTCAAAAGGAGGGGGGGGAGTGACCCAAGGAGGGGGGTAGACGATGAGGGGGGGGGCCAGGGGAAGCTTTAGATTTTATGGACCGTAAGTTGGGGGAGAGGAGGAAAAGGGGGCAGAAGGGGAAAAAAGAGGAAGAGGGGAAAGAGGAAAGGGGGAGGAGGAGGAGGATAAGGATTACGTGATTAGAGAATAAGAGGAGGAGGAGGAGGAGGGCGAGGTGGAGGAGGAAGGACGGAGGAGGAGGAGGAGGAAGAGGAGGAGGAGGAGGAGGAGGAAGGACGGAGGAGGAGGAGGAGGAGGAGGAGGAGGAGGAGGAGGAAGGACGGAAGAGGAGGAGGAGGAGGAAGGACGGAAGAGGAGGAGGAGGAGGAGGAGGAGGAGGAGAAAGAGGAGGAGGAGGAGAAGAGGAGGAGGAGGAGGAGGAGGAGGAGGAGGAGAAAGAGGAAGAGGAGAAGGAGGAGGAGGAAAAAGGGAAGGAGGAGAAAAAGGAGGAGGAGACAGAGGAGGAGGAGGAGAAGAAGAAGAAGAAGAAGAAGAAGAAGAAGAAGAAGAAGAGATAAGGAGAGGATAAACGGGGTTATGGGATGGTTGGGGGGGAGGGGGTATTTATGGAAGGCGCGGGGGGGGGGGGGGGCTTATGGTTAGCTTATGGTGGGGGGGGGGTGATGGGTGATTTGTGAGAGGGGAAATATGAGGGGAAATATCTGGGACGTGAGGGTGATGATGCTGGTGATAAGGGGAGATGGTAATAAAGGTGGATCAGAGGAAGACGGATAAAGAAGAGGAGAGAGAGAAATAGGGGGATGGAGAAGATAGATAAGAGGGAATAGGGAGAAAGGGGGAGGAGAGGGAGAATAAGAAAAAGAGGGAGAGAAAGGGAAAGAGAAAGAGATAGAGAGGGAGAAGGATAAGAAGGGAAGAAAAAGAAAATAGAGAAAAGTAAAACATAAAAACAGAGAAGGAAAAAAAAGATGAAGGATAAGAATAAGCATAAAATAGAGAAGAAAGTGGAGGTAAATAAATGTGATAAAGCGAGGAGAAAGAGAAGAATAGGAGATAATCAACAACGAAAAAAAAAAAAAAACATAATTGCAAAAAAATGGAGATAAAGAAATAATGATAAACATAACAATTAAACAAATAAAGATATAAATGAATAAACATATATATAAACAAAGATAGATGAAATAAATGGAAGAATGAATAATAAAAAGAGGAAATATATAGAAATGAATAAAAATAAATGAAAATGAAAAAAAAGAAAAGAAAATTAAAAAGGAAAAAACGGAAAGAAAATTAAAAAGGAAAAAATGGAAAGAAAATTAAAAAGAAAAAAAAAGAATAATAGGAAATAAGGAAGAAAAAAAAAAGGAAATTAACAATAAAAAAAAATACAAAAAAGAAAAAGATAGACATAATAATAAAAAAAGACAGATCAAAAAGAAAAAGAAAAAGAGAAAGACAGAATATAAAAAAAAGAGAAAAAGACTTTAAAAAAAATTGAGAGAATAAAAAATAAAAAAGATAGAATGAAAAAAAGAAA
>NC_051392.1:9960423-9962923 GCF_015228065.2 Penaeus monodon | reverse complement strand
GAATATCGTCCATATTTATTATTCTCTCTTTCTGTGTCGTTTCTTCGACAGTTCTCCCTCGTCCATCTTTCTTCTCACTCCTTCCTTCCTCCTTTCTAATAACTTCTCTCTTTTCTCTTATTTATTATTCTTTACTTGTCTTTTTCTTCTCTCTTTCTCCTCTTTCCATCTCTGATCCAGCACACTGTCCGCCCTCCCTCCTCTTTTCTCACGTTTGCCTCCCTCTTTATTCTCTCTTCACCCTTTTCCTTTCTTCTATCTTCCTTGTTCTCTTCTTTCACCCTTCCTTCATCACTCCTCTCTCCTTCCTTCTTTTCTGTCTGCTGGTTTCTTTCGTTCTCCCGTCTGTTCTCTCTGCCTCCCTCCCTCCCTCCTCCTTCCTTCCTTCCTTTCTTCCTTCCTGCTTTCCTCCCTCTCCCTCCTCCCTCTTCTCCCTCCCTCCCTCCCTTCCTCCTTCCCTCCCTTCGTCCTCCCTCCCTCCTTCCTTCCTCCTCTCCCTCCCCCTTCCTCCCTCCCTTCCTTCCTCCCTCCTTCCCTCCTTCCTCCTTTCCTCCTCCCTCCTTCTCTCCTTTCCTCCTCCCCCCCTCCCTCCCTCAATCATGCCAATCCTCTTTCCCGTAGAAGTTCCGCCGAGAAAACTTACAGCGCCATCAGTCAGGCGAAGGCAGGGCTGCAGGGTGGGCAAAGGTGGGCAAAGGTGGGCAAAGGTGGGTTAAAGTGGGCAAAGGTGGGCAAGTGTGGGTAAGCGTGGGTAAAAATGGACAAAGGTATGGTAAGGCTGTTAATAGTGGGCAAAGATGGATAAGCGTGCAAAGGTGGGCAAAAGCGGGCAAGGTAAGATACGACGGGCAAGAGTGAGCAAGGATGGGCAAAGGCTGGTAAACATGGGTAAGGATGGGTAGGGTGGGTAAGTGGGTAGACGTGGCGGATGGGTAGACTAGCTGAGAGAATAGGGTGTGGCAGGTAAGGGGTAAGGGAGGTGAGGAATGGCAGATTGGGCAGCGATTAACACGACTGGGAAGAGAAGAAGGAGATAGGGAGGAATGGGAAGAGGAAGGAGGAGATAGGGAGGAATGGGAAGAGGAAGGAGAGGAAGGAGGGAGGAGAGAAGGAAGTGAGGAGGAGGAAGGGAAGGAGGAAGAAGAGAAGGAAGAACGGAGGGAAAGAGAAAAAGAGGAAGAAGGAAAAAGTGGAAGAAGAAGAGGAGGAAGAAGATGAAAAGGAAGAGGGAGAAGGAGGTGGAGGGAGGGTAGGTGGGTTCGGTGGGTAAATGGTGGGTATGGTGGGTTAGGCTAGGGTAGGTGGGCCAAATTCAAGACATCCGGTGGTTGTCAGAAGGAGGATGAGGGATGAGGGTGGGGAGGGGGGGGGGAGAGGAGAGTGGGGAAGAAAAGGAGAGAGAGGAAAGAGGAGGGAGAGGAGAGGAGAAGGACAGAGATTGGGGAAGAAAGAGAGAGAGAGGAGAGAGGAGGGAGAGGAGAGGAGGGCAGAGTGGGAAAGAAAAGGAGAGAGAGGACAGAGAAGGAGAGAGAGGAGAAGGGGAGAGAGTAGGGAAGAACAAAAGAAAACGGAGAGAGGAGCTGAGAGAGGAGAGGGGGACGTGTGTAAGACGAGGTGGAGAGAGCGAAGAGAAGTAGAAAGAGGAGAGAGGAGGAGAGAGAGGGTAAATTACGAGATAGAGAGGGAGAAGAAGAGGGAAGGGAGAAGAAGACAGAAAAGGGGAATAAGAAAAAGAGGAGAGAGAAGAAGAAGAAGAAGAAGAAGAAGAAGAAGACAAGAAGACAAGATTCCCAAGAACAAGATGGGAAAGTGTCGAAGAAAAAAAAAATAGAGACGGCAAGCCCACGGAGAAGGAGAGACAGAGAAGGAGAGGGAGGGAGAGCGACAAGGTGAAATTTTAAGGCCAAGAGTGAAATTCAATTCAAAATTCGCTGATTCAAGAGGCTGCGAGCGGGACAGGCGTGGGCAAGGGCGCGTGTAAGAGGGCGAGACACTTGCTCCGGACACAGTCTTTCTCTCGGTCTTTCGTTCTCGTGTTGAAATACCGATAGGAAGCTGCCTTTGAGGAGGCGAGGGAGAATAAGCAGGGGGGTGGAGAGGGAGGAGAGGGTGGGGGAGGGGGTGGGGAGGAGGCGAGGGAGAATAAGCAGGGGGTGAAGAGGGAGGAGAGGGTGGGGGAGGGGGTGGGGAGGAGGCGAGGGAGAATAAGCAGGGGGGTGAAGAGGGAGGAGAGGGTGGGGGAGGGGGTGGGGAGGAGGAGAGGGAGAATAAGCAGGGGGTGAAGAGGGAGGAGAGGGTGGGGGAGGGGGTGGGGAGGAGGCGAGGGAGAATAAGCAGGGGGTGAAGAGGGAGGAGAGGGTGGGGGAGGGGGTGGGGAGGAGGCGAGGGAGAATAAGCAGGGGGTGAAGAGGGAGGAGAGGGTGGGGGAGGGGGTGGGGAGGAGGCGAGGGAGAATAAGCAGGGGGTGAAGAGGGAGGGTGGAGGAGGAGGAGGAGGAGGT
>NC_051392.1:9947923-9950423 GCF_015228065.2 Penaeus monodon | reverse complement strand
AGAGAGATAGACAGATAGATAAACAGATAGATAAACAGATTGATAGACAGATAGATAGATAGACAGCTAGATAAACAGATTGATAGATCAGCGATCTCCCCCCCCTCTCTATCTATCTATCTATCTAACTATCTATCTCGCTCTCCCTCGCTCCTCTACTCGGTTTCTCTTCCTCTCTACCTTTCTTTCTCTTCTCCCTTTCCTCCCCCCTTCTCTCCCTCTCTCTTCTCCCTCTTTCTCCCTCTTTCTCCCTCTTTCTCCCCCACGTGCTGTGCCGATGAGTAGGAGAGGAAAGAAGGGAAATGCAAGAAAGAGAGAGAGAGAGATGGAGAGAAGACGAGAAGGAGGAAGAGGAAAGAGAGAGAGAGAGATGGAGAGAAGACGAGAAGGAGGAAGAGGAAATAGAGAGATGGAGGGGAAAGGGAGGAAGGAAGGGAGGAGAAAGGAAGGAAGGGGAAATGGAATGAAGGAAAAGAGAAGAGCGAGAGAGAGAAAGGGTGAGGGGAAAAGCCCTAAGAGTGAATAGGCTTGTTGATAAAACAAAATAGGACCGACGTACATCAACGTATTTCAAAATAGATTCCCCAATTTGATGGCCGGGGAAAGAGGGGGTGGCGGGGGAGAGGGGGTGGCGGGGGAGAGGGGTAGGGGAGTAGAGAGGGTGAGGGGTGAGGTTCAAGTCTAGGAGGGGGGGTGGGGGGGTGGGGGGGGTGGAGGTGGAGATCGAAAGGTGGAACGAGTTTACATGTGGATAACAAACAGGTGGAAGGATCGAGTGGATAGAGAAAGAGGTAAAAGAGGTGGAGAGATAAGAGGGGAGAGCAGTTTGGAAGGAGGGGGGGGGGAGAGAGGGTAACGCACGTACCTGACATTGTTGGTGTGGAGAGGGGTGGGAGGGGGAGGGAGAGGGAATGGGAAGGAGGGGAGTAGTGAGGGAGGGTGACGGAGAAGGGGGGGTGGGGGTGAGGGGAATGGGGGCGGAGGGAGAGACCAATAGTTAAGCATACAGAATACGCCAAAATAGACGCGGGATTATCACTGATAATACGAATGACGTAATGGCCGTTAATGATAATAACAACCAGTAATATAATCCAGTGCATTTTACTGTACAAATCCCGCAATTACCACAAATTAAGTCGAGGATACTGGAGTGATTATTTAATCATAAGAGAACAATTAGCGAAATTATATCTACCAGCAAATTATCGGCCTTACGGTGTTACATACGAGTAAAATAATACAAATATATACATAGAGAGGGAGGGAGAGAGAGAGAGAGGGGGAGGCTGTGAGGGAGACAGGCAGGGAGGGATGGAGGGAGGGAGGGAGGGAGGGAGACAGGTAGGGAGGGATGGACGGAGGGAGGGAGGGAGGAAGGGAGGGGGGAGGGAGGGATGGATGGACGGAGGGAGGGAGGTAGGTAGGACGGAAGGGGGGAGGGAGGGCAGAGAGGAGGGAGGGAGGAAGGGAAGAAGGGAAGGAGGAATGGAGAGAATGAGGGAAGGAGGGATGGACGGATGGAAAGAGGGAGGGGTGAAGGAAGAGAAGAATAGACACTCATTTTTAAAGTTCAAATACAATATAACAAAACTAAAAAATACAACAAAAACATGGTAACGACAAACTAGAGATAGTCATATCATAAAGAAAAGATAACAATAAAGAAAAATAACAAAATCAACCCAAATTTAGGTATAACATCAAGCGAAGATGGCAACATTACGTCGTCTGCTATGGCGGAAACAAATGACAATCGCAGGTTATTCGGAATGATTAAATAAAAACTTTCCCGAGACAAAAAAACAAACAAAAAAAAAAAAAAAAAACGAATTAAATTAACAGGGTGCGTTTATCAGTGTGACAACACACTTTAATTATATCTTCTTTTTGCGTTTCTATAAATTGGCCGAACTTAATATGCAAATTGTAAACATTTACTTGTAAATGGCTTCCCGTTTTCTGTAAATCTCGTTACCACAAGACATATATTTTTTTTCTTTTTATTGCGCCTGTAAGTGAGAGGAAATTAAATAAACGACAAAAAACTTGATTATTCGTTATGAATGTATCGTGATATCCTTGTAAGAAAAAAAATGAAAAAAAGAAAAGAAAAGAAAAGAAAAGAAAGAAAAGAAAAGAAAAGAAAACACACACACATACACACACACACACGCACACACACACACACACACACACACACACACACATTTAACTCTTTAAGACAGACCCAAATACCAACAGAATTAATAACTCGCAAACAGGATAACCCTCACAATAAAACCACAATCAAAAAATCACCAGCCGCCATTACACAATTCGGCTACTAAAGGCAAACTGGCAACCGCACCCCGCCTCCGAGAGACACGATCGTTCATCAGCTTCATTAGCGATAATATTTCGAGCCAATCAACAAAATTTGCTCTTTGGACAACATCAAAACCGAATCCATTGTCCGGTCTAATTAACCAAAGTAAATAACTGTGGATTCAAACTTCCG
>NC_051392.1:9930423-9940423 GCF_015228065.2 Penaeus monodon | reverse complement strand
CACGATCTTCCAGAAGCCTTGAATCGCCCAGTCTCGATCTTTAACGGGAGAATTCCTGTCCTAAATTGAAGTATAAATGGAACGTTTCTTCCTAGACATGTGTTTCGTTACGGAAGCTTCTGTGGTGCTGTGTCTTCATGGTCTTGTATGCTCTTAGCTTTAGGTTTTACGTTAATCACTCGAAGCAAATGTCGATCGGGATTCCTCGTAATAGACTAATTAAATCCGTAATTATTTCATATTTAGAGTGGTTTTGAGATAATACATCACGAACTAGCCTTTCTAAATCAGCACACCAGCTGAGTTTAGCATTAAATTCTACATTACATATATAACGTGGCAACCTGTTATTGTCAAGGTAAATTATACGGTTCTGGTAACGAGTCATCTAAAGCTGCAAGAGGAGGACATTTATGAATTCCTAATCACGCGAGGGCCCAGAATATGTTCCAAAGTCCCACGCACTTATACCACATCTTCGGTATACACGCATCATATAACTTTTGAATGTGAGGAAATTCGTTCCATAATCAGAGTAAGAATGGACTGTGTCAACGTCAAGAAACTAATGCGTTCATCTGATATGAATCCTAAATATACAAGCGGTGTCTGGTTCATTTTTACACCATCTCATTAAATGAAAAGGAGCTTCTGAAACTCGATTTCTGTCTCGGCGAGAAGCAAAATTAGGATGCTGTTATTTCGTATCTTCATGCCTGCATCATGTCTTTATCTTCTTTTAAATGAACTGTTTATAAAGAAAATATTAGGACTCAGAATGTCGCCCTGTCACACCCCTCTACTGTCCTAACACGGCCCACTGCCACGGACGAGTTGTCTATCGCTGGCAGGTTTTACTTACACGACTTTCCATGCCAAGCGATGTGAACTGCCCGTACCACCCATTTTCACAAAACAATTATAGGTTTGTCCTCCCTCGTTCCATTTGTTTTTGAATATTGTTAAAAGCGAAAAAAATATGTTCGGTGGCACTGTGACCTTTTCGGTCGGAATCCATGGCGTTCCTCATCAATGAATTTCTAAAATGGACGAATACATTTCACCGACGCAAGATGAAACGGGGTTCGGGCTGCTTTCACCGTTCTTCGTTACATATACATATACATACATACATACATATATATGTATATATATATATGAATATGAATATACATATACATATAAATATATATACATACATATATATTTATTTTTTCTCTGTCTCTCTTTCTTCCTTTTTTTCGCCCTACTCCCGTTGAATGCCCATATCAAAACGATTTAACGACAGGGTAAGTAGAAGCTCTATGAATGTCATTTATAAATATGTATTTGGGAAGATAGTCTATTAAACTTCACATAAATAACACATAAATTTCAGCATAATTAACTTCCACGGCAACTTCTCCAAAGTGAATATTTTTTTCATGTGTTGCGGAAATAAATATTCGAATTTAGAATACATTTCAACTAACGATAAAAAAAAAAAAAAGTTTACTTACTACTGTCTTTGGTGGCTTTGCTCCTTTGGGATAATCGGTCATATACTGTTCTCTACTGCAACGCATTTCTGGTGTCAGTTTAGCATCATTTACTGTATTATTTACTTTTATATGTTCGTTTTGCTTTGTCAAATCATGGCGCTAATAAAGTTTACTTTTGTGTTTCTCATTAAAAGAATCTCAGTACATTTTCATTTAGGTGAAAAAGGGAGTATGCTTTCATTTGCGTGTGTGCAAAGTTAATCAGTATAGTTATCAGTGTAGCGCCATCTCCGATTTATTTCCCCATTTACTCTCTCTCTCTCTCTCTCTCTCTCTCTCTCTCTCTCTCTCTCTCTCTCTCTCTCTCTCTCACTCTCCCTCTCCCTCTCCCTCTCTCTCTCTCTCTCTCTCTCTCTCTCTCTCTCTCTGTCTCTGTCTTTCTCTCTCCATCTTCTCTCTCTCTCTCTCTCTCTCTCTTCTCTCTTCTCTCTCTCTCTCTCTCTCTCTCTCTCTCTCCTCTCTCTCTCTCTCGCTCTCTTTCTCTCTCTCTCTCTCTCTCTCTCTCTCTCTCTCTCTCTCTCTCTCTCTCTCCCCTCTCTCCTGTAGTAACAGGAACGAGAAAAGAGCAAGAGAACGGTGCGCGAGAGGAATTTTAGCCAAAGCCGGTTTTCCACTTGTATGTTAAACACGAGGACGCACTTCCGGCTCTGTGGGAAGGACGAGCGAACAGGACGAACGAACAGGACGAGCGAACAGGACGAGCGAACAGGACGAGCGAACAGGACGAACGAACAGGACGAGCGAACAGGACGAGCGAACAGGGTGAGCGAACAGGACGCTGGATTCTGTTCCTCCTGACGCCTTCTTGTGGGCGTTTGTCTTGAGGGAGAAGGAACAGCGGACAGAAGCAGGAGGAGGGGGAGGGAGGGTGGGAGGGAGGGTAGGAGGCGGGAGGGTGGGAGGGCGGGAGGGAGGGTAGGAGAAAGGTGGGAGGAAGGGTAGGAGGGAGGGTGGGAAGGAGTGTGAGTGAGATAAAGAGGGACGGAGGGTAGGATGGAGAGGTGGGTAGGAGGGGATGAGGGAGGGAGGGAAGGAGAGTAGGTATAAGGGAGGGAAGGAGGATGAGTGAGAGAGAGAAAGAGGGTGGGACGGGAGGGTGGAAGGAAGGAAGGAAGGAGAATGAGCAGCGGACAAAATCAGGAAGATGAGTGAGAGAAAGAGGGAAGGAGAGAGGGAGGGAAGGATGGGAGGCGGGTAGGAGAAAGGGAGGGTTGGTAGGAGGAAGGATGGGTGGGAGGGAAGGAAGGAGGGGTGGCGGATGGGTGGGAGGGAGGGAGGGAGGGAGGGAGATAGAGAGAAGGAAAGAGGGCAGATGAGAAGGAGGGAGGGAATGAGAAAGGGAAGGATGGTAGGATGTAGGGTGGAAAGGAGGGAGAAAGGGAAGGAAGAATGGAGGGCGGAAGAAAAAGATTTAGGAGAGAAAGAAAAAACAAATATTGAAACGAACAAACACATACATACAAAGAATTAAACAAATACAGAGGAAGAGAGAAAGAGAAAGAGACAAAAACAAAACAAAAAAAGATAATGATATATTATACTTCGTAAAACACCGCGTATATCATATTCCGGCTGCAATATCTAAAGTGTTGATAAAACATTTCAATATATGAACATTGCATCATTCGAAAAGATACGCTAATACCATCACATCCATCTCTGGACACCATAGCCATTAATTGATTAAAATGATTGATTAAAACACGAGGCACAGTAACAGCACAAATGTTCAATGCTTTGCAATAATAAGAATGAATAAGAGATAGGGAGAGGGAAAGGGAGACAGAGAGGATGGGGGAGAGGAGCGAGGAAGATAGATAGAAAAGTGGATATACAGAAAATTCAGATAAATAGAGAGGGGTAGAGATAGATAGAAAAATAGAGACAGACATACAGACAGATAGATGGATGGATAGATAACTTGATAAACAGATAGATTGATAGACAGATAGATAGAGATAGATAGATAGATATATAGATAAAGAGAGAGAGAGAGAGAGAGAGAGAGAGAGAGAGAAAGGAGAGAGAGAGAGAGAGAGAGAGAGAGAGAGAGAGAGAGAGAGAGAGAGAGAGAGAGAGAGAGAGAGAGAGAGAGAGAGAGAGAGAGAGAGAGAGAGAGAGAGAGAGATTGGCAAACAGACAGAGAGAGAGAGTACATTATCCATTAACTAACCCCCCCCCTTCCCCCCCTACACGCGTACTGTTGACCGCTGTACATTAGTCTCTTAACTGCCATTACAACGCCTGCAATTGCATTTGCCCCCGTGGATTCCGTTATTGGTCTTCATGCTGTTATTCGTACTAAAACCAGTACTTATTTTCTGTAGCAATTTCGGCGTAACTAGATTTTATGTACTTTTAACAACGTACATATCGAGTTACTAGTTCTAATCTCCGGTAATGGTTATTACCTGTGATATTTGATATTGATTTGTGCTGAACTCGCCTCTTTCTACATCTCCGCAGTTTCAAAAAGCCAACGTGTTTATAACAGCATAAAACGACTACTGCAGTGGCGTGTGATACAGCTGTTTGAACTACTGCCTTACTTGCCGCTGGAGTCCACGTGCTACAACTGCTCGTACTACAGCTGCAGGTGTCCCCGGCTCGTCCGCATGATAATTAGCTCCGCCTCTTATCGATCATATGGTGTAGGCCGAGTATAATGGTCTTTCTGATGAGCTGCATCACTCTCCTCGCTACAGCCGCATCGCCTGCGCTAGCTAGGGACGGCGCCTGGAGATACGGGGTCATACGGAAGGACGGTTCGGGGTCATACGGCATAATGATACAAGGTCATGCGACACAGCGATTCGGGGTCTTACGACACGGCGATTCGGGGTCATACGGCACGGCGATTCGGGGTCTTACGACACGGCGATTCGGGGTCTTACGACACGGCGATTCGGAGTCATACGGCACGGCGATTCGGGGTCTTACGAAGGGACGATTCGGGGTCATATGGTACGGCGATTCGAGTTCATACGGCACGGCGATACGGGGTCATACGGCACGGAGATTCGTTCATACAGCACAGTAGAACGGCAGTTTTGGGGAGACGAATGTTTTGATGGAGTAACAGGAGGTAGGAAGTACTTTGTAACAGAACAGCATCGATAAAACAAAGTCTCTGACAATGGCAGCAGAGGGCAGCGAACAGCAGAACAGCAGAGGGAAAATGCCACAGAGGGCAGCACACAGCAGAACCATCGAAAAAAGAACCTAATGACACAGCAGGAAAGACCTCACAGGAGGACAGCGTCTAGAAAACGACCCTCTGACGCAGGAAGCAGGAAGCAGAGAAGAGCAAAAGAGCAAGAAAATAAGCCCCTGGATGACGTAACAGCACAGGACAGCGTACAGCAGAACAGCATCGACAAAAACGAATCCTCTGGACGGAGAGACAGCAGGGAGTAACGCACAGCAGAACAACAGCAGCTGGACATCAACCCGTCAGTTTTCTCACCGCCCGGCAAGAGCCAGCAACAGCAGGAGCAGGAGAGGCAGCGGAATTAAACAGCAGACGAAGCAGACGACGTTGCGTAGGTGGCTGGCCTGCTGCATTATGCACGCGCTTGACCTGTCAGATTGCCCCGCTGTGTACCTGTCTTGCGTCGGAAATTCATGGTATGTCTCCCTTGTTATAGTCTTCTTTCGGAGGTCTTCAGGAACGCAAACACATGTATACTGTACCTATGCTTAATTGTGCAAATATGCTCTAGAAACAGGGCGTACGAGCACACACACACACACACACACACACACACACACACACACACACACACACACACACACACACACACACACACACACACACACACACATACACACGCACATATATATATATATATTAGTGTGTGCGTGAATATGTCTAAGTAATTGTGTCAAAATCACTCTACCACATCTACAAACAGAGATCGAAAGTGAAAGAGAGAGAAAGAGAGAGAGAGAGAGAGCGAGAGAGAGAGCGAGAGAGCGAGAGAGCGAGAGAGAGAAAGAGAAAGAGAGGAGAGAGGAGAGGAGAGACGAGAGAGCGAGACGAGAGAGAGCGAGAGAGAGAGAGGAGAGAGAGCGACGATGAGAGAGCGAGAGAGAGAGGAGCGAGAGAGAGCGAGAGAGAGAGAGAGAAGCAGAGAGAGAGAGAGAGAGAGAGAGAGAGATAAATAGAGAGAGACAGAGAAATCGGAAAAGAAAGAAAGACAGACGGCCAGAGAGCCCGGAAGCTGGAATAATGGAGAGCATAAGCGCGAGGCACAGCTCAGGCCTCTGACCCGCCAATGACTTTCTGCGGAGTTACACGGGAAGATTGGAAATTTTCAGTCACTTCCCACCAGAGATAGAGACAAAGATAGAGATAGAGATAGATAGAAAGAAATATATATTCATATATATATATATGAAGAGAGAGAAAGAGAGAAAGAGATTGAGATAGAGAGAGATAAATAGTGATAGATACATATATAAGAAAGAGAGAGATGATGCTCCTGTGTGTCCGGGAAAAAATATCAGCATCAGCAACATTTAAAACAGTGTGGCCACCTTTCCCTCTTTCTCCATGGTTCACTTTTTCTCTCTTATTAATCGTCCTCTTCCTCTTCTCGAAAGGAAATGTAACCAAGAAGAAGAAGAAGAAGAAGAAGAAAATGAAGATGAAAACACACATCTAAAATCAAACCGATTTCTTTCTCCCGAAAGAACACAGAAATGAAAGACGAATAATGAAAAAAAAAATACAGAAAAAGGAGATAACCGAAAGATGAAAAAAAAAAGAAAAAGAATAAAAGAATAAAGGAGAAAATATCTCTTCGATTTCATCCAAGACAAATGGAGTTCCTCAGTTGTGTCACGCGGAGGGTAGGGAGGGGAGGGGGTGGGGGGTAGTGGGTAGTGGGAAGAAGATCCTGGTAGTAGTAGGGTGTGTGTGGGAGGGGGGTAGGAGATCCGTGCAAGGAGGTGGGGGGGGGGGAGGAAGGGGAAAGGTATAAGATGCGGGTAGGGGCGTTGGTGTAGGGATGGGGTAGGGGGCAGGGTATGAGATCTGGGTAGGGGGAGTGGGGTAGGGAGGGGTAGGGGTTGTCATGCGAGGGAAAGGAAGCAGGAACTCTGTCACACGAGAGAAGTGAATAGGAAGACAATGTCACGCGAGAGAGAGAGAGAGAGAGAGAGAGAGAGAGAGAGAGAGAGAGTGAGAGAGAGAGAGAAGGTGAGAGAGAGAAAGTGAGAGAGAGAGAGAGAGAGAGAGAGAGAGAGAGAGAGAGAGAGAGAGAGAGAGAGAGAGAGAGAGAGAGAGAGAGAGAGAAGAGGGTTTGAGGAGGAGAGGAAGAGGGAGGAGTGGAGAGGGTGTGGGCGAGGATGAAGAAGGGAGAATGGAAGGGAAGAGGGTTAGATAGATAGACAGACAGATAGATAGATAGATAGATAGAGAGAGAGAGAACCAGACAGAAACAAATGCAGACAAATATGCGAGGAAGGAAAGGAAGAAGAAGTGAGGAAGAGAAGTAAAGAAGAGAGAAAGAGAGAATTCGGAAGAGGAACCGAGGAAAAAAGAGCGAAATAAAAGTGAAAAGAAAGGCCATTAATAGTGTTTATGAAAGCCTTTATTGAAGCTATAATCATACATTTGGATGATTGATTTGGGAGGGATGATGATGATGAGGGGAAATTTTGGGGGATGAAGAAATAATAAAAAAATAAGAATAATAATAAAATAATAATAATAATAATGATGATGATGTTGATGATGATGATGACTACAATAATATCAACATTATTAATAATGATAACAACAGTGAAAAAAATAGTGATAATAATACTATCAATAAGAGAGAGAGAAAGAGAGAGAGAGAGAGAGAGAGAGGAAAGGGGAGAAAAGGGGGGGGAGAGGGGGGGTAAAAGAGAGAGAGAGAGAGAGAAAGAGGTGAGAGAGAGGAGAGAGAGAGAGAGAGAGAGAGAGAGAGAGAGAGAGAGAGAGAGAAAGAGGAAAAGAAAAGAGGAACAAGAGAAAGAGACAAAAACTCTGCGCGAGATACTCCAAGGAGAAATCTTGGGACCACTTCTGTTTGTTTCGCTCTTGTCACCTTCTTGTTTTCGTAAATATTTGTAGGTTTCAAAAGCTCTCCGAAAAGCTTACCCATTCCTTATTATGCATAAAGGATATGGTAATAAGGATGATATCAAAAAGTTTACTATAACAATTCCGCCATTTAATCCCCAGGGAAACTAGGTTTAAAATTTTGGGTTTTTTAAAAGCAAGAAAATAAGGACTGTAATAACACCTAAAAATAACTCCCCCCCCCCCCCCCCCAAAGAGAGAGAGAGAGAGAGAGAAGGAAAAATAAAACCAACAAACCAACAAACAAAATGATTATTATTTAAAAACACTGAATAAAGATAAAGAAAGGCGTTTGACTCTATTCTCCTCGCTTTTCCCTTTTTATCTTTCCCTTTCTACTTCTCCTTCCTCCGTCTCTCTTCCTCTTCCAATTTTCTCCCTCTTCCACTCCCGCCTCTTCCCTCTATACTTATCTTTCTCTCTCTCTCCCTCCCCTTCTTATTTTTTTCCCTTTCTCTCTCCTTTTTCTTTTCCTTATCCCTCTTCTTCTCTATTTTTCTCCCTCTCCTCTACCTTGCCTTTTCTTTCTTTTTCTTCCTTTCCTTCTCCCTCTCTCTCTCCTTTCTTTCCCCTCTCTTTCTCCCTCTTCCTGTCCTTTCTTTTCCCTCAGTTTCTCCCTCTCTTTCCTTATTTTTTCTCTCCCCCTTCTCCCTTCTCTCCGCCTTTCTTTTCCCTTTCCTTTCCCCCTTTTTTTTCTTTAAAGACGTTTTTTTTAGGATGCTTGTTTGATCCCAGATAGTATTTACGAAAGATCACAAAAACACGAACAAGAACAGCGATGTGAACTATCGCACGCACGACAACAACGTAGGAAAAGGGATCGGTGCGGCCACTTTAACCTTATAAGAACATTATTCACAACAAAATATCTTTTTGTTCAGCTCTCTCAAAATCAAACCCATTTTCATTTTTTAAATTTCCCCCCTCCTCTCCCTCTGCCTTGCCCTCCTGCCTTCCTTGCCCCTTCTCCTCCTCGCGACTTTCTCCTCTCTTCTCCTCTCGCTCTCATTCTCTCTCTTTACTTTCCTTCTTTGAGATTTTCTCGCAGTTTCTCTCTTCCCTTCCTTTCGTTTTTTTTTCTCTCTCCCCTCCTCCCCTCCCCCTTCTCCTCCCCTCCCTCTCTCTTTCTTTTTCCCCTTTTTCGTCTTACTCCCACCTCCCCAAACCCTTCCCCTTTTCAACTTTCCCCCCCCCCCCTCTTTCCCCCCCCCTTTCCTCCCCTTCCCTTCCTCCCCACCCAATCTTCTCTTTCCTCCCCTTTCCCCTTCCCTTCCCCCCAAATCCCTTTCCCCTCCATCCCCTCTTTTCCATCTTTCTTCTTCCCCACCAAAACTTCCCCCTTCTTTCCCCCCTTCTCCCCCTTCCTTCAAAAAATTTTTCCCCCCCAAAACCCTACTTTCCCCTTCACATTTTTTCTCCTTGTATTCCTCCCTCTTTATTTTGGGGGGGGGATTTGGGGGGAAAGGGGGGGGGGGGAGGCAAAACTTAATTCTCAAACGTTTAAACCTTGTTTTTGTTTTGTGTGGGGTTGAAAAAAGGGGGGGAAAAAAAAAAAACCCCAAAAAACCCAAACCAAACCTACTAACACACACAAACGAAAAAAAAAAAAAAAAAACACACACCCCACACCCAACACAACACACACAACAACAAACCCCCACCCCACCACACACACCACACACACAAAAAAAAAAAAAAAAAAAAAAATAAAAACATACAACAAAATAACAGCAATACAAACGAAGAAAAGGGGAAAAAAAACTGAGAGAAAAAAAAAAAACGCTCGAAAAAAAGGAAAAAGGGCACATAAAGGAATTCCCCCCTTTTCAATAAACAGGAAATGAAAAAAAAATAAACAAAAAGAAAATAACTAAAAAAAATAAAACGCAACAAAGACAAAAACCGACAAGAAAGCTTAAGAAAAAAACAAGGGGAAAAGGGCCCCCCGTCGGCTCTCCGTCCGGCGGGAGAGGTACCAGGGGGGGGGGGGGGGGGGATTTTGGGGAGAGTTGGGGGGGGTGGGTGGGGAGGGGTGGGTGGGGTGGTGATGGGGGGTTTGGGGGGGGAGGGGGTTTTGGGGGGTGGTGGGTGGGTGGGGGTGGGTGGGGGGTGGTGGGGGTGAGTGGGGGGGGTTGGGGTGGGAGGTGTTGGGGGGGGGGGGTTTTTTTTTTTTTTTTTTTTTTTTTTTTTTTTTTTTTTTGGGGGGGAGTTGGGGGGGAGGGGGGGGGGGTTAAGTTGGGGGGGGGTGGGGGGGGTGGGTGTTTGGGGGGGGGGGGTGGGGGGGGGGGTTTTTGGGGATGGGGGGAGTGGATTTTTGGGTGGGGGGTTTTGGGTGTGGGTTGGGGGG
>NC_051392.1:9923098-9930323 GCF_015228065.2 Penaeus monodon | reverse complement strand
GGGAAAAAAAAAAAGGGGGAAGAAAAAATGAAGAAGGAAGAAAAGTAAAAGAAATAAATAGAGAGAAGGAAGAGATTAAGAAAAAAGGGAAAAGTGAAGAAATGCAAGAAGATGAGATAGAAAGAATGGAAAGGAAAAGTAAGAATAATAATAAGAGAAAAGAGAGGGAGAAGGAACAGAAAAAAAAAGAAATAAGAAATAATCAGAGAAAAAAAGAAAAAAAAAGGTGAGGAAACGAAGAAGAATTAGAAAGAGATAAGGAAGAGGAAGAGCAAAAAGGCAAAGAATGCGGAAAAAGAGAAAGAAATAATAAGAAGGACAAGAAGACTCAGATTGAAAGTTAGGAAGAAGAGGAGGAGGAGAAGAAATAGGGAAGAATGAAAAGTAAAGGAGTAGGAGCAATAAAAGTAAAAATTCGAAACCAAGGAAAGTAAACAAAGAAAAAGAGAGAGAGAGAGAGAGAGAGAGAAGAAGGGGGAGAGAAGGGGGGAGAAAAAGAGAAAGGAGGGAGAGAGAGAGAGGAAGAGAGAGAGGAGCAGAGAGAGGGGAGAGATATGCTTAAGATTCATCTAATTTTTTATATCGCAAAACACGAAAGAAAATGTCGAATGGCGGACGATAATGAACCATGCGAAAGAGGAAGAAGGAAGAAAGAGAAACAGAGAAGAGCGATTAACAAGACAAAGAGGAATCCGGACACAGGGAATAAGGGAATATTAATATTAATAAGGGAAAAGATAGAGGAGGGGTGGGGGCATTAAAAATGACTTTCCTTTCTTTTCCCCCCGGGGAAAATTTTTCCCCCCTTTTTTGTTTCCTTTTTGTTTTCTTTTTTTTTTTTTTCTTTTTCTTTTTTTTCTATTTTTCTATTTTTTCTCCATTTTTTTTCTTGTTTCCTTTCGTTCCTTTTTTTCTCTCTTCTTCTCTCTCTCTCTCCCTTCTCTCTCCTCTTCTCACTCTCTCTTTTTCTCCCTTCTCTCTCTTCTCTCTCTCCTCCTCCTCTTCTCTCTGTTTTCTCTTCTTCTCTCTCTCTCCTCTCCGGGCTAGTACAGTGGTAACGTGTCGGCTTATCCGAGGGGTCGGGGCGGTTCGCGCCCCGCCCAGGCGCGAGAAGTTCAAAATGTCGCCCCGGGGGGTTAGCTGGGGGGGCAAAACGGGGGGCAAGGACTCGTTCCGCCGGTCAGCAGCAGGACACACGTGAGCAAAAAAAAAACAGACGTATGTCACACCAAGAATACCCCTTTAACAAATGGAACAAAGCCAAACTCCTTCTCTCTCTCTCTCTCCTCTCTCTCTCCCCCCTCTTTCTTCTCTCTTCTTCTCCTCTCTCTCCTCCTCTCTCTCTTTTCTCTCTCTCTCTTCCCCTCTCTTTTTTCTCCTCTCTCTCCTCTTCCTCTCTTCCCCTTTTCTCTCTTCTCTCTTCTTCTCTTCTCTTCTGTTTCTCTCTCTCTCTCGCATACAGAGATAACGAAAGAGAAAAACGAAAGAGAAAGAAAGCGAAAATAGAGGACGAGAGAGAAGTAATAATGGACACGATGTAACCCAGTCTCTCTTGAGAAAAGAAAAGAAAAGAAAAGTAGATAAAAAAAGAAAAGAAAAGAAAAGAAAAAAAGAAAAGAAAGAAAAAAACGAAAAAAACGCGACTGATACAAAATAATAATGAAAAGCGAGGATTGCGCGCGAATGAAAAATGCGGGAATCATCATGCAAATTATGCAAATGCGAACGAGCTGGAGAAGCAATGTGGAAGGATAAATGAGAATGGGAGAAGATAATGATGATGAGGCGAATGGGGAAAAAGAGAGAGAGAGAAACGAGAGTGAAGGGGGGGGGGACAGAGAGAGAGAGAGAGAGAGAGAGAGAGAGAGAAGAGAGAGAGAGAGAGGCAGAGAGAGACAGAGAAAGAGAAAGACAGACAGAGAGTGAGAGAGACAGAAAGAGAGAGAGACAGACAGAGAGAGAGAGAGGAGAGAGAGAGAGAGAGAGAGAGAGAGAGAGAGAGAGAGAGAGAGAGAGAGAGAGAGAGAGAGAGAGAGAGAGAGAGAGAGAGAGAGAAGAGAGAGAGAGAGAGAGAGAGAGAGAGAGAGAGAGCGATCACACAGAGAGGAAAAGTGGTGAGAAGAAGGAAAAATGATAATAATGATGAAGAGAATAATGTTAAAGACTAAGAAAAACGAGAAGAGGTAGAAGAGACACTAAAATAAGAATCTGAATAAGAATAAGAATAAGGAAAAGAATAAGAATAAGGAGATGAATAAGAATAAGTGGAAGTAGGAGAAGAAGAAGGAGAAGAAGAAGGAGAAGAAAAAGAAGAAGAAGAAGTTAATATTAATAATAGACTAAGATTATTCGCTAAATGGAGACAGACGAAGAAAAAAAAAAGTAAACGTATTAAGGGAAGAAGAGATGGAGATAGTAAAACACACACAAAAAGATGGAAGAAGAAAATAAAAGAAGGGAGGTGTAGGAAGAAGAAACAAGAAGAAATGATAAAAGGCAATAAGTAAAGGAATGATAATGTATAGTAGGGGGAATGAGGAAAGGAGCGATAGGGGGAGGGAGGGGGGGGGGTTGCCTCATCATTATTAATTCCAGTTAAAAGGCTTCGCTTTCCTCTGCCTTCCCTATCCTCCCCTTCTCTCTTCCTCCCCTTTCTCTCCTCTCTTCCGCTTCTCCTTATTCTGCATTCTTTCTCTTCCTCTCAACATCCTTCCTCTTCTTTTTTCTTGATCTTCTCTCTCTTCCTCCTACATTTCTTCTCTTCTCTCTCTTCCTTCTCCTCTTTTCTTCTTTTCCTTCTCTTCTCTCTCTTCCTCCTCCCCTTCATCTCTTTTCCTTCTCTCCTCTTTCTTCTTCCTCCTCTTTTCCTTCCCTCACCCTTCTCTGCTTTCCTCTCTTTCTCATTCCTCACTTATTTCCTACTCTCTTCTCTTCATTCTTCCTCCTTTTCTCTCCTCCTCCTTCTCCACTTCTTTCTCATCTCTTGTTTATCTCCTTCTCTCTTTTTTTCCCTTCTCCTCTCTTCTCCCCCTGTTTCTCTCATCTCTCTTCGCCCCCCCCCCCTCCTCTGACACTCATGATCTTAATAATAAAAATAATGAAAAGTATAATGATAATGATAGTGATAAAGCTAATAATCAGCCATTGGTAATAGTAATAATGAAAATAATAGTTGTTATCATGCTACAAATACTGATAATGACGATACTAATGATGAAGCAGTTTCAAGTTACTTTTCATCAACGAAGTTTTATGAGAAAATAACTTTTCTGTAGTACGTCCAGTCCTGGAGAAGTACTAACTGGCAACTCACCCCAAACACAAGTAGTCCGATTCGCCAAGTCGCCTTTTTTTATTCTAATCACTTGACTCTTAATATCTTACATAAATTTGATTTCTCATATAAAAAAGGTTATTTAAAGTGTTGATATTACTTTATTTTATTTTTTTTATCATTATCATTACCTTAATTTACTACCTTTAAACAGCAAATTATTTTTTTTTCTTATTCTTAAAAGTGACTTACCGAATCGGAGAACTCCAGAGCACCGGGTTGAGTTGCCAGTTTTTCCTTTCCTGAAACTGGACGGAGTGTAACAGACCCACAAGCTATCCGTCTATCAGATACCGGAACCGTATGCGGATCCGGTTCACTACTGAAAGAAGGAATAGAAGTAATAGTAGAAGAAGAAGAAGAAGAAGTAGAAGAAGAAGAAGAAGAAGTCGACGACAAAGATGATGACCGCGACTAAGAAGAAAAGAAGAAGAAGAAGAAGTTGACGACAACGGCGATAACCGCGACGATGACGACGATGAATGATAATAATAATCATAATGATAATAATAATAATAATAATAATAATAATGATGATAATAATAATAATAATAATAATAATAATAATAATAATAATAATAATAATAAGAAGAAGAAGAAGAAAAAGAAAAAGAAAAAGAAAAAGAAAAAGAAAAAGAAAAGAAAAAAAAGTAAAAGAAGAAAAAGAAGAGGTAGAAGAAAAAGAAGAATAAGAAAAAAAATAAAAGAAAAAGGAAAAGAAATACAGAGATAGGAAGAGGAAGAGGAGGAGGGAAAAAAGAAGAAACAGACTGATAAGGAAACGGGAAAGGACACTGCCGAAGAGCGAACTAATCCCGCCGGCGCCGAGAGACAGTTAGAGCATCTTAGGCTGATGTCTTATGTATGGATTCAGTCCGAAGATGAATGAGTGAATAGATTAGTTAATGAAAATATTACTTCGTTTTCATTTCTCTGTCTTTCTCTGTTTCTGTCTCTTACACTACATTTGCATCTCTCTCTCTCTCTCTCTCTCTCTCTCTCTCTCTCTCTCTTTCTCTCTCTCCCTCTCTCTCTCTATCTCTGTCTCTTTCAATTCCTTTGCATTTCTCTCTATCTCTGTCTCTTACATTTCCTTTTCATCTCTCTCTGTCTCTTACACTTCATTTTCATTTCGCTCTTTCTCTGTCTCTTACACTTCATTTTCATTTCTCTCTGTCTGGCTCACGGCCAATGAAACTTATCAATGTTGCTAAGACTGCTTGTGCCCTGGACGTGCCTGATACACATGCCACCCCCTCCCTCCGGTGTTACAGAAAAATTAAATAACCCGAATATCATGCCTTAATAGTGAAACGAAGGAATGTAGAATGTGATAGCAGTGTTTCCATCCAGCACTACGAAAATGTTGTGAACTGAGTACACAAAAACCGTCGCCATGGGCTCATGATACGCAGACACAAGCTGGTGATTGCGAGGCTTCGGTTGGGGTACCGGTCAGTGCCTCAGGCAGAGGGCGTGCCCCGTTATAAGTCTTGCAAATTGTGCGATCTTCCCAATGCCCACATTCTACACCATCATTGTCTAGAGTGCCCCGTAGTAAAGGACTTGCTACCCCAGGGACAAGACCTCATTAATGTTTATAAATTCTTACTGCAAGGTGATCACTTAGACACTATTCTTATGAGTCATCCACATTTCAGTGGATATTAGCCATTTATTTTTGTTTCTCTGCGCGCGCGTGTGTATTGCGAGTGAGAATGTGAGTATGCATATTCATGTAAATATATGTGTATATATAGTTCGCAACGTACCCTGCGAGAGACGGTCATGCACGTTTTTTACTTCTTTGTAAAATTGTTTGTCATCCACTGGACTAATAAACTTATCAAATCAAATCTGTCTCTTATCCTTCATTTCCATCTGTCTCTGTCTCTTACACGCTCCAGCTCACACACTTTCCACGCTCTATCTCTTTCTGTCCCTCCGCCGTCCTTGCGTCTCTCGCTCCCTCCCTTCTCCCTCTCTGTCTCTCTTCCTCCCTCCCTCCGACCGCCCGTCCCTCTCCCCATTCGCCCTTCCTTGTCTTCCTCCTCCCCTCCCCCTCACCCTCTCTCCCTCCTCCCCTTCTCTCCTCTCCCGTTCGTTTCATCTGGCACTACCTTCCTTACGTGTTAATATGAATGATATGCAATGTTGGCAACTCAAGGTGTACACGCGCTTAGTTGCAAATGTTTGGAGTGTTACACAAGTGAGTTATTCTTTGTCACACATTATACTTTTCATTGTCTTTGCTAATATGCTTGCAGAAGTTGTTATTACCTTGTTTGTTTTCTCATGTCACTGTTTATCTTTGGCAAATATTCACAGAGAAAGTTTGGTTGTACATCAATTACATTGTAACGAGAGACCTTTGGAGTACTAGAGTTTCTGGTACGTCAGTTCAGTTATTGCCTAGCCCCTTGATCTTATTCAGTTTCACTCTCTCTTTTCTTTCTCCACATCTGTTCAACACAATTGTCTTCGTCTTTTTTTTCTCCTTTCGCTTTGCACCTTCCACTCTCTGCTTTTTCTGTACTTAAATTCCTCCCCTTTGTCTTTCCATCTTTCCACTCTCCCTCCGTTTCATCCTTCGTTCCTCCATCTCTATCTTCTACTCTCCATTTCCTCTTTCGTTCCTCTATCTCTCCATCTTCTATTTTCTTCGTTTCCACCCCTCTTCCTTCTTCCTCCCTTCTCTCTCCACCACTCCATCCTCCCCCTTTTTTCTCCACCAACCAGACAAGCAAACTGAAGTCAAGCAGCTTAGTATTGCATGCAAGATTGCAATATAAGAGCATTTATAATCGTGTTTAAGCCTTCACATTTCAAGTGATGTAAATGTGTCTCTTGAAGTCCCCAGTTTAATTCAGTTAAAGAAGCATACTTGATAGGTTAAAACCGTTAGGAACCCCCCCCCCCCCCAAAAAAAAAAAATGCTTCTTCTTTATAAGCCTTAATGTTCTGTTAGGCCTATGGAGAGGTTATTACAAGATTTATATCAACTCAGAATTTATAATTCTTGTGTTTCAGAATCCCCAGAACTAATACAAAACAGTTAATGTTCCCCACCTCGGTACTCTCCCCCTCTCCCCCTCCCTCCTCTTCTTCCCTCCCCCCTACCCTGTCCCTTCCCTTGCCCCTCCCCCCCTTCCCCCTTCTCCCCGTCTCCCCCTTTCGTCCCAGAGGAAATGAGAAATAAGGAAGGCAAAGATGATAAGAGGGGGGGGGGGATGCGGGAGGGGGGGGTGAGGGGATTGGTTTTGGTTGGGGAAGGGGTTGGGGTTGGGGGAGATCGTGGAGGGGCAGGGGTGGGGGAGAGAGTGGAGGCGTGGGGCTGGTGGAAAAAGTGGAGAGGTGAGGGAGAAAATGGATGGATGGGGGTGGATGAGAGAGTGGAGGGGGGTGGGAGAGGAAAGTAGAGGGGGGAGGAGAGAATGGAGGGGGGGTGGAGGAGAGAATGGAGGGGGGTGGAGGAGAGAGTGGGGACGTGGAGAAGAGAGTGGAGGGGGGGTGGAGGAGAGAGTGGAGGGGGGTGGAGGAGAGAGTGGGGACGTGGAGAAGAGAGTGGAGGGGGGGGGATGGAGGAGAGAGTGGAGGGGGGGTGGAGGAGAGAGTGGGGACGTGGAGAAGAGAGTGGAGGGGGGGATGGAGGAGAGAGTGGAGGGGGTTGGAGGAGAGAGTGGGGACGTGGAGAAGAGAGTGGAGGGTGGAGGAGAGAGTAGAAGGAGGAGGAGAGAATGGAGACGTGGAGGAGAGAATGAAGGGATATTGGTGAAAGAGAAAGTGGATAGTAGAGTTGAAGGAAAAAAAGTAGAGAAATGACGGAGAAACTGTATAGATAGGGATGGAGGAAAAAAAGTGGAGAGGTGGGGAGAGGATAAGACAGGTGGA
>NC_051392.1:9910598-9913098 GCF_015228065.2 Penaeus monodon | reverse complement strand
ATGAATTCATGGTTATGGCGGTTCAACAAAGAATTTAGAATTTAGAATTTACACATGTGAACAATCTAAATATTTCACTTTTTCCCCCTGTATCCACTTTCAGCAAAATGCAATAATGTTTTTTCTAGTCATAACGTAACACTCTGTTACGCTCTTATAGCACTAATTTCATATCTAAATACTATGGTCTGCATTACTTCCTGTTTTTAAGGTGCATTTGTGTTCGAATATTCCAGAACCTTTACGTGGATTCAATACACACACACACACACACACACACACACACACACACACACGCACGCACACACACACACACACACACACACACGCAACCACACGCGTTTACACACACACACACACACACACACACACAACCACACGCGTGCACGCACACACACAAACAAACACACACACACACAAACACACACACACACACACACATATAAACATACATATATATACATAGATACATAGATAGATTTTTTAGATACAGATACCCTCTCTTGTTCTCTCTGTGTATATGTCTGTCTTGAGTGTAAGAATTTCACTCTCCCTTCATGTTTATTACATTCTTTGTTTATCTGTATATATTTATCTCTCACGCTTTTTCCTTTTTTTCTGTCTGTCTCTGTCTTGTGTCTCTGTTTGTCTGACTTTCTGTATGTCTCTTTCTTTCTTTCTCTACTCTCTCTCTCTGTCTTTCTTTCTCTCTCTCTCTCACTCTCTCTCTCTCTCTCTCTCTCTCTCTCTCTCTCTCTCTCTCTCTCTCTCTCTCTCTCTCTCTCTCTCTCTCCTTCCATCTCTCTCTCTCCTTCTTTCCACATCTTTTATTACCCCCCCCCCACTTTCTATCTATCCTCTCTCCCTTACTCCCTCCAATATTCCCTCCGTCTCCCTCATCTCTCCCCTCTCCGACCATCTCCTCCCTCCTCCCTCACTTTATCCCCATCCCTCTCTCTCCCTTCCCCCTCTCTATATCCTCCTCCCTCTCTCTCCCTCCCCCCTCTCTATATCCTCCTCCCTCTCTCTCTCCTCTCTCTCCCTCCCCCTCACTTTATCCTCCTCCCTCTCCCTCCCCCTCTCTCTCCCCCTCCCCCTGTCCTCCTGCCTCCCTCCGCCACTTTGTATGGTCACTTGCTGTTCCCTCTCGACCCTCGTTATATGGGGAAGCACGAAAAGGAGGGGAGGGGAAAGGACGGAGGGGGGGGGGGGTGATAGCGAGTGCGAGGGAAGAGAATACGAAGATGGGAAGGAGAAAGGGATTATAGGGAGTTGGGAAGGAAAGGAAATAGTATATATATGTATGCACATATACGTATATATATACTGTGTGTGTATATATATATATTAATAATAATAATAATATATATATATATATATATATATATATATATATATATATATATATAAATATGTATATATATAAATATGTATATATGTAAATATATATATATATATATATATATATATATATATATATATATATATATATATATATATATATATATATATATATATATATATATATGTATGTATGTATGTATATATGGTGTCTGTATGTGCGTATGTGTGTTTATGCATATATATATATATATATATATATATATATATATATATATATATATATATATATAGATAGATATATAGATATATAGATATATAGATATACACATGAAGGAAAACAACAACTCTAAGTATAGACGCGTTGGTGCCGAGTGTCCCGGAGATCTAAGAACTGAGACTCACTGGAAAATCACAATTTCCAGCAGTTTAGCAGAGGCGGCTAGCGCGACTGTAGGACCCCCCCCTCCTCCTCCCTCTCATTCTTGAAGAGACAGTCCCAAGACTAGACTGGTACGAAGTATATGGTATAAGGTATATGTATATGTTTAAAAGTATATGTTTAAGTATATGTTTCGAATTCATAATGCTATAGGTGAATGTATAATTAATGATAGGTTTGTAGAGAAAATAAGGTTATATGTGGTCATAATGATAACGATAGAAAAGAGATTATCTAAACAAATTGTCATAATTCTACCTTTACTGAGGAATGCCTGGCAGATAAAAAATAAAAAAAAATCTAAATTAATTTTGCATAAGCATGGGTAATAATGTAATCTTTAATTCGTCACGTCAAACTGATAAAAAAATGTAATATAATCTAACAGATTAACTTTTGCAACATGTTATAAATTAGAAATAATAATTTGATCTTCTGAATGCACAAACTGTCAGTTTCAGAACAACAACAACCATCAACAACAATCAACAACAAACAACAACAAAAACAAACATAAAAAACAACAACAAACAACAAAACAAACAACAACAACAACAACAAACAAACAACAACAACAACAAACATCAACATAACAAACAACAACAACAACAGCAACAACAACAACAACAGCAACAACAAGCATCACCCGACATGTTCCTCCCGCAAAATCTCTAAAACGAATCACAGTGCATATTAGCGGCGACTTTGATCAACGTT
>NC_051392.1:9870630-9875498 GCF_015228065.2 Penaeus monodon | reverse complement strand
TAAAATTATTTTTTCGTGTGTGTGTGTTTGCGTGTGTGTGTGTGTGTGTGTGTGCGTGTCTTTGTCCCTGTCAGTCTATCTGTAATTCCGTCTACAGACCTAGATTAGTATTCCCTCGCTTACAATTCCAAGCAGCGATCTTTTCCCCTTCATGACCACCAGCTTGCAAAACACTGCATGAAATGAAACTCTCGTCGTCATCATAATGATTCTAAGAAGGGACAATAAAGACAGAGAGAGAATGAGAGAGAGAGAGAGAGAGAGAGAGAGAGAGAGAGAGAGAGAGAGAGAGAGAGAGAGAGAGAGAGAGAGAGAGAGAGAGAGAGAGAGAGAGGTGGATTGGATAGATACATAATTTTATACAGACAGATTTGGATAGAAATACACATAGATAAGTAGGCAGGTATATAGAATGATAATTAGATGGGTAGATAGATTGATAAGTAGGTAGGTAGGTAGGTAGATAGATAGATAGGAGAGAGATGAATAAACTTCAGACTAATAAGAAAAAAAAAAAAAAAAAACAGAAAAAAAAAATTATAATGACACCAGTGTTTTCAAAAGACAATAGGAGGAAACAAATAAAATAATAATAAAAAAAATAAATAAAAGAAAAAAAGAAACAAGAAAAAGTACCGTAAATGCAAAAAAACATAACGAACGAACGAAAAAAAAGACAAAATCAACCTAACAAAACAACAACAAACAAACGAAAATAAAATGAAAACCAACGAAACGACATGAAACAACAGCAAACGAACGAAAAAAGGACGAAAAAACACAACACAAAAACCAGCAGTGAGGAGCAATAAAAACCAAGCAACAAGCCCCCTATTCCAACGCGGCGCCATTTGTCTCGGAGACCCGACTCCTGCTTCGAGACAGTCAGGCCGAAGCAAACGACCGAAACAAAAAGCAATTCGACGAAACAACAACAACAAAATCCTTAAAACAACAAACACGCGTAAAGACACCACGAAACAACAGACACACACAAAAACGAAACCACGAAAACAACAACAACAGCAACTAAAACCACGGAACACCAGACTCATAAAAAAGCGAAACCAACGACTCCCTAAAAATCAAAGAACAAGACCCCTTCTCCGACGCGGCGCCTTTTTGTCCCGAAGCCCCGACTCCTGCTCCGAGACGCTTCGAGACAGTCAGGCCGAAACGAATGCGTGATGGCGCCCGGGAGCTTGCGACGCAGATTTTTGTCCGCCATTACTGGGCTATAAAGACTGCTCTCGTTTGCCCTCGTTGGGGTGGGGGGAGGGTGGGGAGGGTAGGGGGGTAAGGGGAAGGGGGTAGGGGAGGAGGAAAAGAAAGGAGGGAGGAGGGGATGGATGAAGGAGAAGAAAGGGGAATAGGGAGGTAGGATGGGAGGGGATGGGATGTGGTGGGAGAGAGGGGGGGAGGGGGAGAAGAAAGGGAAAGAGTAGGAAGAGAGGAAGGAAGGGAATATATTAGAGAAAGAGAAAGGAGAGAGAGAAAGAGAGAACGACAAAGAGAGAAAGGTTGACAGCTAGATATATATATAAAGATAGATCATGAGAGAGAGAGAGAGAGAGAGAGAGAGAGAGAGAGAGAGAGAGAGAGAGAGAGAGAGAGAGAGAGGTACAGACAGATAGACAGATAGGCGAATAGAAAGACAGTCAAGTAAAAAGAAATATAGAATATGAAACGCGCGATTACGGTTGAGAAACGAACTCCATAGTTTTAAAAAGGGAAAGAAAAAAATAATTAAAAAAAATGCAAAACGCAGTTACGAAGGCGACAGGAAACGAGACACAAGGAGAAGGAAGATGAGGAAGGAAATATGGAAAACCTCATTACTCAATTAAATCTCAGATGTCTTCCATTGTCTTCCGTTCAGCTGGAGAAGGAAAATACAGAATGATATATATATATATACACATATATATATATATATATATATATATATATATATATATATATATATATATATATATATATATATATATATTTCATCTTCTTTGTCTTTATTTTCTTTTTCTTCTTTTTTCTTCTTCTTCCTCAATTTTTTTCTTCTTCTTCTTCTTTTCTTAAGAATATTCATGCTGTCTTGGAGGCTTGACAGTGAGCGATGCCTGATATCTTGACCGAAGCGGAAGACACTTGAGAGGGAAATGCAAGGAGGAAACACAACGGAGAAATGCGAAGGTTTAGGGGAAAATGTAAGGGGGAAAAAGCCTCGAGGGGGAAAATGTAAGGGAAAAAAGCCTCGAGGGGGAAAATGTAAGGGGAAAAAAACTTCGTGGGGGAATATATAAGGAAAAAAAAAAACTTCGTAGGGGAAAATGTAAAGAGAAAAAAACCTCGCGGGGGAAAATGCAAGAGAGAAAGGCGAACGGGGAGGGGGAAATACAAGAGACAAATAAACAAGACGGGGGGAAATATGACGCGAAAATATAGGGGGGGGAAACAAGGAGAGGGAAATACAAGGAAGAATCACGAGAGAAAATACGAGAAGGGAAACAAGAAGACAGAAATTCAAGGAAGAGACACGAGGGGACATATGACATGAAATACAGGGGTAAAACAAGAAGATGGAAATAGAGAGGAGAAAGAAGGACAGGGAAATACATGGGACAAAAACAAGGGGAAAAATATAACATGAAAATATAAAGGAAAACAACGAGAAGGAAATACAAGAGACAGGGCTGAGGGGAAATGTAATATATATATATATATATATATATATATATATATATATATATATATATATATATATATATATATATATATATATATATATATATAACATGAAAATATATGGAGAAAACAAGGTGAGGAAAATACAAGGGAGAAAGATAAGGGATAAAACATGGAAGGAAAATAAGGAGAGGGATATATAAAGACGAGGAAAATACAAGGAAATACAAAGGGAAACAAAGAGGAGAAATGCAAGATAAATAAATGAAGGGAAAAGGAGGAGGGGCAGAAGGGGAATGAAATGAAGAAATATGAAAGAGAAACAAAGAGGGGATACACACAAGCAATCAGAAAGGGGGAAACACAAGAGAAAGAAGAGAAATACAAGTAGGTAAATAAGAGGAAGAAACAGAACAGAGAAAAAGAAAAAAAAAAGAAAATAATAAGCGTGGAACATAGGGTAGAAATACACGGGGGAAACAGACGCAGGGGAAACGAGGGGAAAGAATAGGAGAAAGCGGAAAGGGGGAAACAGAAGAGGGGAGACGAAGGAGAGAGAGAGAACAGGGGAAGTAAGAGGAAAAAAATGTAAATATTTATCATGGAGTGAAATTACATTAAGTGAATTATTTTTATTGAAAACTCAGGAAAACGACGAATCAAATTATCTTTATAATAATATGAATATGATTTTTAAAGTTTAATAATAAGGAAGATTAATGTTTAATAATAACAATACAAATGATGATTTTTATTATCATTATCACTTTAATCATTGTGATAATTGCTACTATTACTGTTTTCATTACAATTGTTGTTGTTAATATTATTATTATTGTTATTACTATCATTATTATCATTATTATTACTATTGATGTTATTATTATTACTGTTATTATTATATTATTATTATTATTATTATTATTATTATTGATATATTGTTGTTGTTGTTGTTGTTGACATTATTATCATTATTGCTATTATTATTATTATCATTCTTATTGATTATTTTCATTATCATAATTATTGTTATTATTATTATTATCATTATCACTTTTATCATCATTTTTACTACTATCATTATTAACATAATTGTTGTTACTATCATTATCATAATTGATGTTATTGTTATTGTTATCATAGTCATTACTATTACCTTTATAATTAAACTCATTATTTTTAATGTCATTGTAATTACTATTATCATTATTATTATTATTATTATTATTATTATTATTATCATTATTATTATTATTATCATTATTATTATTATTATTATTATTATTATTATTATTATTATTATTATTATTATTATTATCATTATTATTATCATTATTATTATTATTATTATTATTATTATTATCATTATTATTATTAATATTATTATTATTATTACTATTACTTTTATTATTATCATTGTCATTATTATTATTATTATTATTATTATTAATCTTATTATTATCATTATAAAAAAAAGTTTCTTTAGATTTGCTATTTAAATCAAACACCGGGTCACTACCAGCGACCTAGGGTGATTGAAGTTTGAGGCAATGGAACACCAACAAAAATATGCAAAAATATGCTGAAAAATTACAAATTAAAACATCTAGTCAAGTCAATTCACGAACACAAAAATATTTTAGATCGAAAAGGCTCTTCTGAGAACATGCGCTGTGCTGTTTAAAACTATTTATTTTGGATTTATTCTAATTTTGGATTTCCCGGTATTTGTTCAAGAAACTTATCAGTACCTTTCTTTATAAGGCCAAATGCTCCAATAACAACAGGCAAAGGCCACATCTTTTCCACCTCAAATTTCAGGCTTTATACTTTGATATCTTCTCGAAACACTTCGCTAGCCCTTTCGTTGAAGGGATGCTTGTGTCTATTATTATTATTTATTTTATTATTTATTATTGTTATTATTATTATAATTTTTATTTATTATTATTATTATTTATTATTTCATTATTTTTATTATTATTATCATTATTATTTTTTCATTATTTTAATCTGGTATATTTCATTTATCGGGATAATCATTCTTTTCATTCATTATTATTAGGATTATTGCTATTATTATTATCATAAAACATCATTATTATTATCATTATTATCCTCCTCCTCCTCATTATTATCATCATTATTATTACTATTATTATTACAATTATCATTGTTATTATTACTAT
>NC_051392.1:9853130-9855630 GCF_015228065.2 Penaeus monodon | reverse complement strand
TTTTTTTTCCAACACTTTTTTTTTTTAAGATATCCACTCGTTGATGTTTCACTTTCACTCACTTTCACTAGCACTCTGTTCAGACCAGAAATATTCGTTCCTTAAAGTTTGTAACGTTATTAAGACCTTCGGGGAAGAAAGCTTTCGTACACACAAATACTTACAAAAAAAAGAAGAGAAAATTAAGACGAGATTTTTTATTTTCCTGTTTTTTTTTTGTTTTTTTTTGTCTCGTCTCTTAATGTCTTGATTGTCTTGCGTTAAGAAGCGATACACTGCGGTGTGTGTGTGTGTGTGTGTGTGTGTGTGTGTGTGTGTGTGTGTGTGTGTGTGTTGTGTGTGTGTGTGTGTGTGTTGTGTGTGTTGTGTGTGTGTGTGTTGTGTGTGTGTGTGTGTGTGTGTGTGTGTGTGTGTTCGCGTGCGTGCATGAATGTGTCTTTGTGTACGCTTGCGAGTATGTGCAATTAACGAACTAATAGTAAAAACATTTAAATGTCATTTGAAAAATGATTTTCAGAGTCAGTCTGAGATTAAAAACGCTAACAGCAATTACAATGAAGTTAAAATATCTAGTAGTAGAAACCAGCTAGTCTAATGTAAAAAGCATATACCGGTTTAAAAAGCTAAACATTTCATTATATGCATGAGACACTACTTTGTTAAGCTCACACATGCGCGCGCGCGTGCTATCTCTACACGCATACATTATACATATAGACGGACACGGATAGATAGCTAGATATGTAGATAGATAGAAAGATAGATATATAAATAGATAAAGAGACATACATACAGACGGACAAATAGATAAATAGATAAGATACAAAGATGCTCTTTGTTAAATTTCAGATGAGTCACGCTACCTATATCAAAATCACTATAAAAAAATCGATACATTCCACACAAAAATAAACTATAAAACGAAACTAACAAACAGCTCCTACAGCCGGAAGAACCGCTTACGAGCTTCGAAGCTTCGGAAGGAGGCTTCACCACCGCGTTACGAGGACTCACAAGATGCTGCTGCGGTACTACAAGGCGCCAGGTGTCCGTGATGCGAGCTGTTTTGCAAGGACTCTGAGCACCGGCGCTCTGACTGACTCCGTCCACTGACTCGTTCAGTGACACGTCCATCCCTCCGCGTGTCCTGTGAGATACCAGGCCGTATAAAGCGGCGAAGTGCGACGGTTCGAGCTTTTGTGGAGAGGCACGTGAGACCCGAGTGAGGCACGGGAGGGACCGGGGCACTCGCAGGAAGAGCCACAAGCACGCTGTTTTATCACTGTGCCTCGAGTTGCGAAGCTCATAAAGGCGGGAGACAACGAACCTGGGCTGCTGTCTGCCCTCTCTAAAATGGAGATTCTGGCTGCGTATTCAGTCAGCGTTTTGTGACAATGTGTGGGTACGGAAATGGTTCTGGCATGTTTGTTTTAAAAAAATGTTCAAAAGTAATTAACAGAATGTACACGATTTTCATACTGTTTATCACGGAATTAATGTTTTGCGCTTACTGCACATTTTTTTTTTTATTATTATTGTGCAGATTTATTCCAGGAGGTAATGCCGTGTTTATTTACAGCTCATCCGGACAAGCGCGAGGACGCAGTTGCATGTGGCTGACTAACTCTCCGGCACCTAGTCTCGTGCATGGATCCAGCGAGCGCATGACGCTGGAGACAAGTAATTTCCAGAGCGACGTAAACAAAGCAGGTTTATGTGACACATGCTTCACGGGGCGAGACAAAGACGGCACCGTGGGAGACGAAGGGTGTCGCCATTCGAGGCCAGGTCTTTTTCTCGCGTCTTGCTCTGCCGTCTCGTGCCTTCCGGGGGCGGCCGCCGCGGGGTTCAGGCGTCCCAGGATGCTGTCAGCATTTATTCCCACATATTTTACCTGTCGCCACAACATAAGTCCCGCCGTGCCACACGCCCGCTGTCCTCCGCATACCTCAGCTGACGGAAAGCCTCGCTATTCAACACACAAACAACCTACACAAGGTCAACTCCCCCAGGTCACCCTAACCAGGTCAGACCTTCCTTACGAGCCCAGATCTCCCCTTCCATCTCCCCTTGCCCTTTTTCCCCTTTGGCGGGCGCCTTCCCCTCTTTATGAGAGAATTTCCTAGAAGAGGTCCTGGCCATCTTCGCGAACAGGGAAAGAACTTGTTTCCTTTAAGATGTGATTTCACCGTGATAAGACGAAGTAAAAAGGTAGTTTCCGTTATCAGGGAAGCAGGACATATATTTCTGATCAATTGGGTATATTTCTCACAAAAGCAAACAACTCTATGACGACGTTTCTTTCTCCCCTTTTTAAACCCTTAAGCTGTGATTCCCCTGGACGATGCTAGTTCCCTTTACGACGCGAGGACGTCTTGATAATTTCCCTCGATTCGGGGATGTTGCAAGACGGCGTTTCCCCTAAGACGGTTGTTGTTGTATGGAGATTCGCGGAAGGAAGGGGAGAGAAAGAGAGAGGAGGGGAAGGAGGAAGAGAGAG
>NC_051392.1:9793130-9808130 GCF_015228065.2 Penaeus monodon | reverse complement strand
TGTCTCTACTACTACTACAACCACTACTGCCTCTACTACAACTACTACCACTACTGCCTCTACTACTACTACAGCCACTACTGCCTCTACTACTACTACTACCACAATACAATACTACTACCACAATACAATACTACTACTACCACAATACAATAATAATGAAAAGAGTAACACCAGCAACCGTCTACCCACAAGGCTTATTTTATTGCCATGTGCCTGGATTTCCATGATCCCCCCCTCCCCCCCTCCCCCCCTCCCCCTTACGGCTCTTCCGTCAACTACAACTTCTGTCGGACTTTCATTCAACAATCCAGCTGCGGTCTCTGTTGTCTCTGTGTCAGCTTGGAATTTCAATGAATGCATTTTTCTGGAGTTCTTGGTGATTTTCGTACGTTTTTTTATTTTTTTTTAAAATGTATTTCTTGCGTTTGTTTGTTTGTTTGTGTATTTGTTTGTGTGAGTTTGTTTGTTTGTTTGTTTGTTTGTGTGTGTGCGTGTGTGTGTGTGTGTGTTTGACAGTATCATCTTGTATACATGAGTAAAGAAAAAAAATGCTCACCTAAAATCTTTGTTGGGGGAAAGTCTAAGAAAAAAAAGCTATATCCTTGATCTGTTTCAATGCTTCCCCGTTTCTCTTTCCCTCACTTGGCTCTCATCTCCCCTTCCCTTCCTCTTCCTCTTTTATCGCCCTCTGTACCTCTTCTTCTGTCTTTTACCATCCCTTTCATCCTCCCTTCCCTTTTATATCGTTTGAGAAAAATACGTTTTTTAAAATTCTACTTTCTACATCAAGCTTTGATATCAGTCATCTCTAGATATTTTTCCCTTTCATTTTCTTTTCTCTTTCTCTTTTTTCCTTTTCCTGAAGGAAATTAAACCCGGGGGAAAAACGCAAACGGATTTCACAAGAGTTCAATATTGTTTCATGTAATGTACTTTCGGAACCAAAGGCCAACGTGGATGCTGTTAAACGAAAAGAGAAAGATTTGGATAAAGGAAAAATCTTTGGTGATGCAGAAAGATCTGATAAACAAGAAATCACAAAAAACATTAGAGTAGGACTTAATAGATATGCAGCCTCGCTCTTTATATAACTATGTCCACACATATACGTCGTACGTATATGTGTCGCAGAGAGGAAGAAGAGAAGAGAAGAGAAGACGAGAGAGGAGAGAGAGAGAGAGGAAGAATGAGAGAGAAGATGAGAGAAGAGTGAGAGAGAGAGATGAGAGAGAGAGATGAGAGAGAGAGACTGAGAGAGAGAGAAGGAGAGAGAGAGAATGAGAGAGAGAGAATGAGAGAGAGAGAATGAGAGAGAGAAATGAGAGAGAGAGAATGAGAGAGAGAGAATGAGAGAGAGAGAATGAGAGAGAGAGAATGAGAGAGAGAGAATGAGAGAGAGAGAATGAGAGAGAGAGCGGGAGAGAGAGAGAGAGAAAGAGAGAGAGGGATCTACTGTTTATACTAATTCTAATTGGCTTCTGTAAATAGCTTTGGATATTATTACAGAATAAACGGGCGAAGGAGCTCGTGTGCCAAAGACCAATCTACGTATTGTTTACATTAGACTTGACATTTATGCAAAGAAACCGGTAGGCAGAAACAGGGAAGAGCGAGGGACTAAAACAGTCTTTGGAATATATTACCATGATATGAATGTTACCAAGTCTCTTATGAATATTGAGGCAGGTAAAATAGGCTTTTAGAAGTAGACAAAGAGACTAAAATAACAAATCATCAAATGGTAGGAAGCGCACTCAATCCAATCATACTGTTGAATATTTATTCATATCTATATCAAGTATTAGAAAAAAAACTTTTGATATTCTATATATATGAATAAAAACAATAATGAAATAGAAAATAAAATAAATAAAATTGCACTAGCCTTTAAAAGTTACTAATTCAACGTGTAACAAGAAGTTGAAGAAGTTGCCGCTTTGTTAAATTACCTTCATATGTAATCCTTCTTCTTTGATCCATCATATACAGCTATTTTCTGTTGCAGTATTTATTGATGGTGCAATTTTTATATCCTTACTATCAACTCCGACACCTCCAGGGTCCATTCATCAATTATTCTACACAAATTTTGATTCACTTCTACCTCGATGATTAAACTCTTTACTTCAACCTCATTCTCTTATCAGACTCACGATTTTTGTCATCACCTTATAATCTTCTCTTATCTCGGATAAAGTTAGCATCTCAGGCTGTTTGTTTGATTGCTAAGTCTGGATCCTCTTATCCTTTACTAATTCTAGTACCTGATAAAAAAAAAGATTCAGTGGAGAAATATGTTGTACCAAAAGCATTAAGAATATACAGTAAAGTACGATTGTTTACCATTTTCTCTCGAGATCACTTTCACTGAAGGTACAAAGAAATTTTTAAAGACTTATTACTTAGAGTGAAAGCTAAATTAAGCACTCCCCCCCCCCCCTTTACTCCCACAAAGGAGTTCATAGGACTTTTTGAAAGAGATACTTGAAAGAATAAAGTAAAGTGCATTTCTTCTACCAAATACCTTCCCCTTTCTCAAATGAGGTGGAATTGCCCACTTAATTTTCCCCGTAGAAGTTTTTTCGAGTTTTGACTTCCTTAGATTAATGAAAATACCGCGGTTCCAGTGTCTTTTTGAATATTAAAAATGTGAAAACTCTTTTTTTTCAAATGAACATAACCCCAAACCCTTTATAAATACAGCAAAATGGGAAATGTCATATATATTGTATAGACCTTTGGATACGCAAATGTAGAACCTTTTTGTGAACCTTTTTACGACCCCCTTATAAGGAACAAACCAGTACATGTGTACAGCGTATTCAATTAAACATTTATGTGAATTTTGGGCGCTCTAACTTTTGACATTTTAGCATAGCAGACACAAAATACATTTTTTGTTAAATATATTGAATTGAGGGATGGAGTGAGTGTAACAGAGAGAGAGCAGAGAGAGTGAGAGAGAGAGAGAGAGAGAGAGAGAGAGAGAGAGAGAGAGAGAGAGAGAATGAGAATGAGAAAGAGAATGCCAGACTGTCGAAAGAAAGATACACACGATATAAAAAAAACATATATATATTAACCAACATAATTTAACCAACAGCGTTATTTTTTTAATCTATCATTTACCATACTAATACACATTTCTACACACGATGCACATTTTCGAAATATTACATGCCAAAAAAAGGAAGGCATTCTACATTTCACTGTTTTGTGAAATATCAAACATTATAATTTTATGTCCGAGCGAATAGAATTTCAACATTGTGACGAAATTCCATCCCTGGTATTATTGACGATAATATGTGGTATGAGCGTATAAATTCATTAGCTGTGTTGCCGAAAGTATGATGAATTAAAAAGTAAGGGTGGGGATGGTGATGATAATAATGATGTTGGGGAAGATAGTGATGGTCGTAATGATGATAATGATGATGGGGAAGATAGTGATGGTCGTAATGATGATAAGGATGTTGGGGAAGATAGTGGTGATCATAATGATGATAATGATGATGGGGAAGATAGTGATTGTCATAATGATGATAATGATGATGTTGGGGCAGATAGTGATGATCATAATGGTGGAAATGATGATGGGGAAGATAGTGATTGTTATAATGATGATAATGATGATGTTGGGGAAGAGAGAAGTGATCATAATGATGATAATGATGCTGATCATAATCATGGTGAAATTATTTCTACTATTACTGTTACAAGAGATACTATTTTTGCCATTACTACTACTAGCAATGATAATGATGATCATAACAGGAGGAGGAGCATAGATATGGATGACAGTGGTATGAATGAGATGATAAAACTAGTAATGATATTAATTAATAATTAGTAATTAGTAATGATATTAATAGATATAATGACGATAATAATTGGTGATAATGATTGCGCTCTTGACTTTTATGATGATAGTGCAACATTTGCTAATAATAGTAATGATTGCAATACAAACAATAATTATGGTGTGATGACGATGGTGATGATGATGATGATAATGATGATGATGATGATGACGATGATGATGATGATGATGATGATGATGATGATGATGATGATGATGATGATGATGATGATGATGATGATGGTAATGGTGGTGATGGAAATAATAATGACAATAGCAATAATAAAAATGGTAATGATAATCGTGATAATTACGAATATAAAATGATGAAAAAACTAACATTGATAATAATAGTAATAATAATAATAATAATAATAATAATAATAATGATAATAATAATAGTAATGTAAAAATATTAATAGTAATAAAATAATGATAATGATAATAACAACAGTAATACTACTAATCCTACTACTTATGATAATAGCAATAATAATAATGCAATGGTGATTACAATAATAATAATAATAATAATGATAGCAACAATAATAATGATAATGATATTAATAATGATAACAGCAATAATAATGGTAATGATATTAATAATCATAACAATATCAATAATAATAATAGTAAAAGTAATAATAGAAACAACAACAACAACAAAAACAATAATGATAATAATGATAATAATAATAATAATGCTAATATAGACAATAATGATAACATGATACTAAAAGAAATGATAATAATGATAATATTACTAGTAATCAGGATAATGATAGCAGTAATAATGAAAATAACAATAATTATAATAATGGCAATGATATTAACAATAATGATAATGATAGTGACAACGATAATGATGATGATGATGCTGATAATAATAATTATAATAACAATAATAATAACAATAATAATAACAATGATAATAGTACTACTACTACTACTACTACTACCAATGCTAATAATAATAATAATGCTAATAATAATAATGATAAAAATAATAATGATAACAATTATTACTACAATTACTAATACTAATACCCACAATAAAAAAATTATAATAATGATAATGATAATAATAACAATAGTAATAATGAAAGTAATAACAATGATGATATTGATAAAAATAAGGACAATGACAACAATAAAAATAATGTTAATAATAAAAATATAATAATGATGATAATAAAACATAATAACGATAATAGCAATAATAATAGTAATAATGATAACAATAATAAAAAATAATAGTAACATAGTAACAATCATAATGGTGATAATAATGTTGATAAAAATAATAATGATTATAATAATAATAGTTAAAATGATAATAATGAAAACAACGAAAAAAAATATAATGATAGTAATAATAATCATAATAATTATAAAAACACTAATGATAATGATAATAATAATAACATTAATAACGATAACAACAACAACAACAATGATAATAATAATAAAGATAATAATGATAATAATAATAATAATGATAATAATAATAATAATAACAATAATAATAATAATGATAATAAAACCAGTAATAATAACAATAATGATAATAAGAAGAAACTACCGCCACCAGCAACACTAACAACAGCACGACCACCACCACCACCAACACGACCACCATCACCACCACCACCACTACCACCACCAACAACAACACCAATACCAACACCACCACCCCACCCCCACCCTCACCACCACCACCACCAACACGACGACCACCACCACCAACAACAACACCACCACCCCCACCACCACCAACACGACCACCACCACCCTCACCCCCACCACCCCCACCACCACAACCACAGCTCAACAATGCAGAAAGTGTCCCCCGCATTCCCGTTCGCCTAATTCCCTTTGCTGATCCAACCAACTTTTGCTTTCGTGCTCTTATCGCCCTGTGAAAGACGCCCATTGACTCCGCCTCTTCGGATTAGGTTGAAGAAGAGTGCATTCAGCCGTTGCACTCTCTTAGGCCCAGTTGCAAAGGCGGGCTTGCAGTACACACACACGCTCCTTTTTTCGGTTTCATTCGTCCACGTTTTTGGTTTGGAGGAAGAAAGGCTTTCGCTCTTTCTGTTTATTTGGGTTCGTTGTACTGATATTTTTTTTCTGTTTTAGTTTTTTTTTTTTTTTTTTTTTTTTTTTTTCTCTCGTTTGTCTGTTTGTTTGTCTGTGTGTGTGTGTGTCTGTCTGTCTATTTGTCTGTCTGTCTGTCTCTTTCTTTCTCTCTCGTTCACTCATTTTCTTTCATATTCCCTTTATTTTTGCCTTTTTCTCTCGCTGTGTTTTTCCTTTCTCATATTTTCATTTTTTATTTTCATGTTTTCTTTATTATTTGTAAGATTTGTGTATATTGTTATCATTTAAAATATTTAAAAAATATATATTTCATCGTGTTTTCTCATGTTTTCTCGCAATCTCCCTCGTCCTTCCTTCCTCTATTTCTTCTGCCTCCCTTCTTCACAATTAGAAAATCCCCCCCCCCCTCTATCACACACACAATAATAGAAGGCAATAAATCCTATATTCACGGTAGCATCAGAAGCAAAACAGAAAAGTAATTTGCAATACAATTTACAACACAAAAGCAACCAAATATCCCTCGACCCAACCCTTGACCTCGTACACACGCACACACACACACACACACACACACGCACACACACACACACACACACATACACACACACACACACACACACACACACACACACACACACACACACACACACACACACACACATATATATATATATATATATATATATGCGTGTGTGTGTGTGTATGTGTGTGTGTGTGTGTGTGTGTGTGTGTGTGTGTGTGTGTGTGGCTCTAGCTGGCAATACTGTTGTAGTTCATATTACACCCGTGTATGGATACCGTATATGGACAATGACTGTGATTAGCTTATTGGTTCTCATAGGACTGTTTATATGAAGTCATCTATAAGACGATGCCTACTAGGTACTGATAAGGGAAATATGGAAATAATCAGTTTATGTGATATCATATATGAAGTATGGTAATTACAGTGATGATGACCTTAATAACAATAATGCTATTAGTGATTATCTAAATAATCATTACAATGATAAAACTGAAATTAGTTATATTTAAAGTAGATAATATACACACTTCTAATAATGGTGACAGTGAATAATATCAACAGTTAAATCAAATTCTTTCTCTATACATTGCTTATGAGCTGCGGTTAACTATGCAAACAGCTCATGGAATGTTTAATGATTCCCCATTACTCTATATGCCACTTTCGTTAACAAGAAGCCATACCTTTCTCTGTTTTCGCATCAGTCATCCATCTGTTCCTATGGCTACAAGTCTTTCGTATGGCAACAAAAGCCTTTCTTATGTCAACAAGCCATTCCAACGGCAACAAAAGTCTTTCCTATTCCAAAAATAGTCTTTCTTATATCAACAAAAGTCTTATGGCAACAAGTCTTTCTTATGACAAGAGTCTTTCTTATGGCGACAAAACTTGTGGAGCCAAATACGAGAAAATATACTTCACAAAACAGAACTACAATGGTATTTGGGTCAAATCTTTCTCTTCTTCTTTTAACGGTAGGTTCATGTCTGAGCCGCCGTGGTCACAGCATGATACTTAATTGTAGTTTTCATGTTGTAATGCTCTTGGAGTGAGTACGTGGTAGGGTCCCCAGTTCTTTTCCACGGAGAGTGCCGGTGTTACCTTTTTTTTTGGGGGGGGGGGTAATCATTCTCTCTATTTTATCCGGGCTTGGGACCAGGACTGACTTGGGCTGGCTTGGCCACCCAGTGGCTAGGCAGGCAATCGAGGTGAAGTTCCTTGCCCAAGGGAACAACGCGCAGGCCGGTGACTCGAACCCTCGAACTCAGATTGCCGTCGTGACAGTCTTGAGTCCGACGCTCTAACCATTCGGCCACCACGGCCCCCAAATCTTTCTACTGATATGCTATTGTAATTTTGCGCAAGATAACTGTTCTTCTTGTTAAGTCATTTATCACCATTTTCATTCATGAGCATTTGTAGAAGGTCATGTTGACTTTTGGATTTTGCATTTCGTAAATCTCCCACAAATTTTTAGTCATCACTGCCATATCACGAATATTTCAAGAATTTACGGCATTTGCACAGTCTTGAAGTCGTGTTATAATCGCCATTACATGTAGAAATATTTGAGAATGTGATCTTACATCGACTTACTGTTTTTAAGATCATTTGGTAATTTACCGTTGGTCGCAGTCTTGGTGATATCCAGTCGCCACCAAAAATAATATAGGATGAGCAGGACCTTTCTCTTGTCTGAAGATTTTAAACATTACATGAATCTTGGGAGAGTTGGGTGACACCTAATTTCTTGGGAAAATTCTGGACGTATTCTTCTTCTGTTTGCCTTTCCTTCTCTCTCTCTCTCTATGGCTATATAATCATAATTGTTGGAAGATCTTAGCTTCTAAAATGGCAGCCATTCCGACCCGAGCCAATCCAGGCTCCGCGTGGGCTCCAAGTAAGTTCCAAAACCAGCGGCCAAGCAAGAACCAAGATGACGATTATGCTTGACCGAGAATGACCTTTAGAACGCCTCCAGAGGTCATACCGTCAGGGCTACCAGCTCCCTGACCCCTAGGGATTGCCGTCCGTGCTACCGCGCTAGCACCGAGTCAAGCTGCGCCAATCTATCATTGCATCCAGCAGACCATGTACTGTGTAGAGTGGCTCTCTCCATTAAGTGCGTTTTACACTCTCCCTCTCTCTCCCTTTCTATTTATCTATATTCATTGCTTCCTGTCTATCACTATCTATCTATCTCTATGGCTTCCACCCTCCCTCCCTCCCTCCCTCCTTCCCTTGCACCACCCTCTCTCTCCTACTCCCACCCATCTCTTTAACCAGCTCTCCCCTCGCCTCTCCCTGTATCTGTGTGAGTTTTCCTTCTGTTACGAGGTTCTGTGTGCCATTACCGTGTCACTTGACTAAATTACCTTTCAACTTGCGCAAAATTATGCAATATAACGTCGACACTTGTAAAAGTTAATAACTCATTCACACAGGAACTCGCATTATTTATGAAAACTATTTCTAACATGCGGTACGATTTCAGATTTTAGAAAGGCGAAGGAGGAGGAGGAGAAGACGAAGAAGAAGAAGAAGAAGAGAAAAAGAAGATTGGAACTATGTAAATCTCTCAAATTCCCTAAAATGGGTGGTTTGACACCATCAAGATAGACAAGTCTGTTATAGAGATATCATTATACTAAGGAATAAGACCAAAGTAGATCAGTCGATAATGAAGGATAATGATAGTAGTAGTAGTTGTTGTTGTAGTAAGACGAAGAAATATGAAAACAACCAGAATAGAGCAAACAGTGAAACATCTTCCCATGAATCCACATTAAGGCCGATGTAATTTTTTTGGTGTTTTCATAGTCATGTACTTTTACAAAACTTAGACAATTAAAATTATTCGTTGGATGTACAGGGGAAAATCATGGACATATAAAGAAGAACAAACAAGATTACTGTTTTTTTTTTAATTTTTTTTTTTTCTCTCTCTCTCTCTCTCTCTCTCTCTCTCTCTCTCTCTCTCTCTCTCTCTCTCTCTCTCTCTCTCTCTCTCTCTCTCTTCTTTTCTCTTTTATATGTCCGTTACTATTTAAAAATTAAATCCTACGTCGTTTCCTTAAATTTTAATTTTCAGTCTAACTTCAGTTTTTTTCTAAGCGAATTAGGGTTTAAAGTTTTCAATTCCATTGTTATTTTGAAGATTCTGAAATGTCAACGTCAGTTTTCAATCGTGGTAGGCCTATATACATGTAATGCAATAAGGTTCACAGTAAATAAAATTAGTCCACACTCTCTACCACTGCTTGAATTTGATATAGTAACTGTTCTGTTTCATTCCCCGAAATATCTCTTACCTGAAATCTTGGACCTCACTCACTGAAACATCTTATCTCAATTAGTCGATAACTATATCGAATCACCTTTTTTTTTATCTCATTCGTCAAAACCTTTTATCTCGCTCAATTGGAAAATGCTACCCAAATCAGCTGAAACCTCCTGTCTCACTTCCTGAAACATGTAACCTCAGTCAATCGAAACTTTTCACCTCACCCACTGAAAACTCTTCCTTCACTTAATTGAAACACTAAAAAATCGAAACCTCTGCCTTCACTTAACGAAACAGTCAACAGTCTCTTTTTCTGTCTCTCTTTCTCTTTCTCCCCCTCCCCCCTCTCTCTCCTCCTCCCCCCTTCTCCTTTCCTTCCTCTCCTCAAAACTCCACCTCCCCTTGAAATTTCTTCCCCTCCTAATGAAACCTAAAAATGAATTTCTATTGAACCGGGGCAACGTTCCTTTTTTCCCCTTGGTCTTTCCTTCCTCTCCCCCCCCCCCCTTCCTTTTCCCTCTCCCCTTCCCTCCCTCAGCCCTACCTTAAATTCCCCATTCCAAAACCTAGTTAAAATTTCTATAACCCCACCAAAAACCCTTTTCCGATTTTTAACGTTACTAACTATCCCCCCCCCACCCCCCATTACGCCCTCCCCCTCCCTACCAGCCTACCTTTAAATCCACTTAAACTTTTGGGGTCCCACCCCTTTCCTCCTTCCCCCCTCCCCCCTCTTTCCCCTGGTCTTTTGCCCTTAAATCTCTGCAAGCCTTTAAAACCGACACCGCTTTTTCTTAGGTCTCCCCCTCTCTCTCCTCTCCCCCTCTTTCATTCTTTCCTTTTCTGCCCTGTATCTCCCTTTCTCCCTCCCCCTCTCTCTCTCTTTTCCTCTCTTCTCTCTCTCTCTCTCCCCTCTGTCTCTCTCTCTTCTCTCTTCTCGCCTCTCTCACCCCCTCCTCCCCTCTCTCTCTTTCTCTCTCTTCCTCCCCTCCCCCCTCCCTCTCCCTCTCTCTCCTCTCCTCCCCCTTCTCTCTCTCTCTCTCCCCCTCTCTCTCCTCTCTCTCCTCCCTCCCTCCCTCCCTCTCCCCCTCTCTCTCTCTCTCTCTTTTTTCTTCCTCCCTCCTCTCTCTCTCCTCTCTTCTCTCTCCTTTTCTCTTTCTCTCTTCCCTCTCCCCTTTCCCCCTCTCTCTCTCCTCTTCCTCTCTCTCTCCTCTCTCCTCTTCTCCTTCTCCTCTCTCTCTCTTCCCTCCCTCCCCCCTTTCTCCCCCCTCTCTCCGAGGTATTTTTTGCCCCGGCCCCTAAAAAACCGATAAAGGTGGCGAATCCCTATTTTATATCTTATAATATATTTATTATATTATAATAATATATAATTTATATATATTTATATATATTGTGTGTGTTTTGGGGGTTTGTGTGTGTGGGGTGTGTGTGTGTGTGTGTGTTGTGTGTGTGTTATTATATTATTATTATATTTTTAATACATATATATAATATATATATTATATATATATATATATATATTTTTAATATCTGTATATATAATAAATTATATTTTTAATATATATATATATTAATTATATTACACATCATATATCTTGTATCACTATAAGCGTATAAATAGTTATTAATATATTATTTTAAAATTTTAATATTATATTACATACTAAAAATTTTAATTATATAATATATATAATATTATAATATATTATATATAATTATATATAATATATATAATTATGCGTGTGTATAAAATACCCCCACACACACACACAACCCACCACAACCCACCCACACATAATATTTTATATTTTAATAAATATATAATATATATACAAATATATATATATTATCATTATATATATTATATATATATATCAATAATATTTTAAAATTTTATATTTATATATATTGATATTATAATTATATATAATATATATTATAAAATTATATTATTATTATATATATTATATATAGATACACACCACAACACACACACACCACACACATATATATATATTTATATATTATATATTATATATTATATATATTTTAAATATATATATATATATATATATATATATTATATAAAAATTATATATTTTTTGGGTGCTTCACTGCAGGGTGAGTAAGCTGGGTGGTAGCCTAGATGTGTTATGTTTGCATGCCTTCTCGCTTGCAGCTTCCACCCCTGCTAGCCCTGCGAAAAAGGAGCACTTCCGCTAAGTCCCCCCTGCCAGGTCACAGCCTCCCCATCTTTAAAGACTTCTGCAGTGCCTCCCGGGGCCCCCCCTGGGAAACGGGTCCCTTTGCGGTCCAGGCAAAATCGGGGGGGGATCTCGGAGCAGAAAGGGCCCCAGGGGTCGGATTAAAATGGCCCACCGGCGTTGGACCCTCGGCTTCGCCCAAACTCCTGCCCCCTACCACCCGGGGGAAGGGGGCGGCTGGGGGGAGGGGGGCCCTTGCCAGTCCTCCTCCCCCCAGAAGCCCTCTGGAAACTCTTATAAATGGAAATCGGGGGGGAGGGTGTTGTCCCTCCCACCCAGAAATAGGGCGGCTGGGGGCCCCGCGGGGAGGGCAAATGTCGGGGTGAGGATTGGAACAGAGTTACTCGTCCCGCCTGCCCCCCGGCGGGCGCCAACCCCCCCAGAAGCTTGTGGGGGAAACCCCCGGGGAACCCCACGGTGGAAGGCGGTCCCACGCCTGCCGACCCCCTTTCTGGGGCTGTTTTTGGGGGGGGGCGAGGGGGCGTGCACCCGATGCCACCTGGGGTTTAAACCTCAGGGTGCTTTGGTAGGCGCTTGGAACATCCGGTCCCTTGCGGGGGAAGCGGTTACCTCTGCTACCCGGGGAATTGAAGCGACTGGGAGTTGGGGTGGCTGCCCTCTCAGGGGTTAGAAAAACCGGGTAGGGGCACAATCAGTGTGGGTTTACACCTACTACTGGTCGGGCCGCACGTGGTCACCACCCCCGGGTGTACCCATCCCCCTCCAGCGATTCAGCCTGGGGTAGTCGAGGTGACCCGGTTGATGAGGATCGGCACTGACTAAAGCATGCTTTTGGCTTCATTCTCTTATTGCTGTACGCTCCTACCGATGTACATAAAAATGTGAAAGAGGCGTTCTACCCAAAATCGCATTGTTGGGAGACGATTGCCCCCGGCGGGCATTCGCATTGTCCTGGCGACTTCAATGCGTTCCGGGTTTTGACTGAGCTGGGTACGAAAGTCTGTCGGCCCCATGGCTCAGGACGATCCCCCCATGGAAAAACCTCCTTCTCCGGGACTTTGCTAGGGCCCAAAAATGAGGTCTCTGGGCCCCGGGACAGCGTCCAAATCGCATCGCTGGACTTGGTAACCTACGGGGACAGGGGCCAGGGGGATCGCCCCAAAATTTTTGTCAGCCCTGGGGATCCTCCGAACTGCCGGGTTTCCGGGGTGCTGAGTTCTGTGGGACCCACCAAGGCTTTGTGGCTAACCCCGCGGGGCCACTTCAAAACTCCCCCCTCCCTCCAGTGGCCCCCTAAAGGGGTTCATTTGGGCAGACTAAGGGGGGAGGGGTTTTCCCTGGTTCCCACGGCGTCTCTGACCGTTCCCAGAAACCGCAAACCCGACGGATCCCGTTGCTCGTGGGAGTCCTTCAAAACGCGTAACACTCGAAACGCCAGGGGTCCCTTGGCGTACCCCAAGGACAAAGGGAGAATACCTCCCTGAGACATTAGGCCCTGAAAACAGTCCCCAAGGGCCGGGTGAATGGGAAACAAGTCTTGCTCTTCCCTGGTGCGTAGGGCCGGACACGCTGAAAGGGACAAGGAAAATTCATCAGGGAAACTTTCTGGGGGGTCGAAGGGCCCTTTTTTGGGAAATGACCTTCGCCCTGCCTACCAAACCCTGAGAAAACTGAAACCCAAACCCCCCCCAGAGACTGCAGTCCGATCAGCGGAGGGCATCTCTCGTCATGTTGGGGGTTTTGTGAACGTTGGGCTGAGTATTTTTAAAATTTTTACCCTTTTGGATCCCCAACATTTTCTTGGACAAACGATGTCTCAGTGCCTGTCCGGGGCCCACCCATCAGCGAGGAACTCCTACCCCCAACGGGTTAGGCTGGCGATTTCCAACTAAAATGGGAAGCCAGGGGATATGTTTATTCCCCGCTGAAATGCTAAAAGGGTGGGGGTGAACCTTGGGTCGGGGGCCCGCCAAAACCTGATGCCATTTGGCAGTCTGGTACCCTTCCCCTGCCCGCTGAGGGGGCGTGTCCCCTCTCTGGAAAGGGGAAAGGGGGTGATGGACGACAACTACCGTGGTATTACACTACTACTACCAGGGAAGGTTTTGCTCACTTCTTTTGAAAAAGGATCCGCACCCCCCTCTGAGGCACCAAAACCGGGGGATCTATTTACTCCTGGGAATCCACAAAAGACCCTATACTAGGCTTCAAGTAATTTGGGAAAGCCGTCTGATTTTTTGGGCTGGGGGTTTCTTCAGCCTACATCGACCTCAGAAGGCGTTTGACTCGGGGCCGGGGAACGCTATGGGAGATCCTGAGGCTCAGGGGAATTCGCACGATTATTGGCCTATAGCAAGCCTCTTACTTACTGAAATGCTGTAAAGTGTGGTGGGGTATGTCAACTTCTTCCCCTTTTTTCAGGGGGGAGGGAAGGCTGTGTCCTTGCAACCCCCACTTTTCAAAATTGTATGGACTGGGTAATGGCAGACTACTACCAAAATATGCGGAGCAACCTAGGCAAAAATTAAGTCTTTTGGACCTTACTTGCCACGATTTTGCCATCCTATCTTAGTCCTTGGGGGCCTTGTGGCGGCTCTTGATGCTTTTGCAAAGAGGGGAAGCCCCTAGGCCCCAGAGTCTCCTGGACAGACCAGATAGGACTTTGGGGGGCCCGTTAGGGCCCGTTCAGTCGATCCATGCTTCGGCGAGGGCGTTGAAAACACAGAAAGTTTTACTACCTTGTACGTAGTCCTTCTCTGGGTTGTCAGACCGGGGTCATAAACGGATTGGTCTGGCAAAAAGGAGCCTGAACTCGATCAAAAAGAGCTTTGGGATTGGTACCTATGCAGAAGGGCCAAACTGCGTGTCTTCAAGGCTTGATACTTTTTCCCGTTTTGCCTATGGAAAACGAAACCTGGACGCTATCCGTGCCCTTGGGGGCTCCCTTGATGCCTTTTGTAACAAGTCCCCCTTTGCCGGGCCCCTGGGTACATTG
>NC_051392.1:9783130-9785630 GCF_015228065.2 Penaeus monodon | reverse complement strand
CTTCCCCCTTTTCCCTTCCCCCCACCAAACCCCAAATCCACCTCTCCCCCCCCACTCCCAACCCCCTTTCCCCTTTTCCCCTTTTTCCCCTCCTCCCCCCACCACCCCCATCTCCTCCCCTTCCCCTCCTTACCTCCACCCCCCCCCCCTCTCATTCCAGAAGGAGATTACAGCGCCCTTGGTCGATATTTCGTCTCGGATGAATACATAAATATTGATACTAATGATAAGAGCGTTGGAACTCGAAGACCAAGCTCTCTGATGGGCGTCGGGGCGACAGAGCTCTAGAAAAGGGAGGGGACTGTGTGACAAGGCTCTTCTGTGGGCGTGCGTGTGGGCGTGGGTGTGGGCGTGGGTATGGGCGTGGGTGTAGGTGTTTCTGTGGGAAAGGGGGAGCTGTGTGTGTGTGTGGAGATAAGGGAAGAGGTGGTATATTATTTATTTATTTATTTATTTATTTATTTGATTTGATTGATTTTTTTTTTGACAGGGGCGTGGGAGTTTGTATAGATATACATACGTATATAAGTGAGTATGTATATACAACCACACCTCCGCATACCCGCATTTCCATCCACCCGAAAACAAACCCACGTTTCCTAAGCTCACCCCCTTACGCATACGCAAACACACACACACACACACACACAAACACACACACACACAAACACCACAAACACACACACAGACACACCACACCACACACACACACACACACACCACAACATACCACACACACCACACACACACACACACACACACAAACACACACACACACACAAACACACACACACACACGAGCCACACGAGTCCGCACACACCCTACAACCTACAGCCAGAAACCGAACACCTCCCTCATCCGGATCTCGTGAAATATCGGCCTCTTAAAGACTGGGGGGGGGGGAGAAAGAAAGTCTTATATGAGGCATTGTAATGTGCCATTAAAGTCGCAGGCGAGAAGGGAAAAATAAAATAGATAGACGTTATATTACGCTAAGTACCGGCACTCGGGGACTCCCTTTTAATTACCCTTCGGGAGGGGAAAAAGGGGAAGGAGTGAGAAGAGAAGGTGGAGATAGGAGAGAGAGAGAGGGAGGGAGAGAGAGAGAGAGAGAGAAGAGAGAGAGAGAGAGAGAGAGGAGAGAGAGATAGATAGATAGATAAAAAGATAGATAGATAGATAGAAAGATAGACAAACAGATAGATAGATAAATAGATGGAGACGGCGGGGAAGGCAAAATATAAAGACATAACCAAAAGAGAACAAAGGAAAAGAGAAAATAGGAAGAAAGGTACGAGAAAAAAGAAAAAAAAGAGTTGAGTGAAAACGAAGAAAGGATCGAGATATATATACATCGTGGAAAAGGATTTTTTTTTTCTTTCTTTCTTCAAAATAGCAATGGCAAAAAGTAAGAATGAAGGGGAGAGACGAGATATCAAAAAGATGAAATCAGGAAGCGAGAGAAAGGAAAAGATATTGAAAGCTAACAATTACTCCTTACGACGACGTAATAACAAAGAATTGCTGCGGATTAAGAGAAATTATTTCCGTTATCAAGATCAGTTGCAATTCGACAAATGGAAAGAGCAAGAGAGTAAGTGAAAAGAAAGGGTGATGCAATGACAGTAGTAAAGCTTAAGAATTAAAAAAAAGAATAAAAAAAGGAGAGAGAGAGAAAAAAAATAGTTTTTTTCGTAATTACTGTCTCTAATTAAGGTTTGACATTCATTTCCTCTTAAATGTTGTATTAACTTATACAGACTTTTAATTCGTCTATATTTCATCCTTCCTATTTATCCGTCTATGTAAATCACTCATTATTATATATTGTTCGTATCTACTCATCTGTCTATCGATAGTTATGTGTCTATTTTCACTCCCTTATCAGGCATAGAAAATCCAGACATATACTCCCTTCGAAGTAAAACAAGGACACAAACAAAGACAAATAGAGAAAGAAAGAGAGAAAAAAAAGAATGATAAAAATGTGCACAGGGAGAACCATTAATCACGAAAATCCTGAGTGACAACATGCAGATTGTCACTGCTCTCGACATTTTGTTTTGCTCTCTCTCTCTCTCTCTCTCTCTCTCTCTCTCTCTCTCTCTCTCTCACTCTCTGATTCTCTCTCTCTCATTCTCTCTCTCTCTCTCTCTCTCTCTCTCTCTCTCTCTCTCTCTCTCTCTCTCTCTCTCTCACTCTCTGTCTCTCTCTCTCTCTCTCTCTCTCTCTCTCTCTCTCTCTCTCTCTCTCTCTCACTCGCTCTCTCTCTCGCTCTCTCTTTCTTTCCCTCCTTTTCTCTCTTTCTCTTTCCCCCCTTTCCCCCTCCCGCCCCCCTCTCTCCGGTATTCCATCTTCTCTTTTTTTTTCTTACGCTTAGTTTTCTCTTTCATTTTCTTTTTCTCTTTCTTTGCACATTTATTATATATTCTAAATGAACATGTATTCTGGCGCACAAAGGGGCACTACTTCACCCCGCGGAGGGTTAATAAGTACCAT
>NC_051392.1:9770630-9773130 GCF_015228065.2 Penaeus monodon | reverse complement strand
TAAAAAAGATATTGAGAACTAATGACATAAACATTGCTATTCTGTATTGGACGTTCGTATGCCTTAATTTATAATGCATCACTCTTTTGTGTTGTCTTTTTGAAAATATCTTTATCATTTGTCAATAGTCAATACATTTATCGACATTATATTTACTTGTAAATTAAGTTTAAAAAAGATGATAGTTTAAGCATTAGTGAAAGATAATATTCTAGCTTTGGTACACACATTTTTCATTTAAAGCAACATAAAGAGGAGAAATAAGAAAAAAAGAAAGAAGAAGTAGTAGAAGAAGAAGAAGAAGAAGAAGAAAAGAAGAAGAAGAAGAAGAAGAAAAAAAAAAAATATATACATATACATACATACATATATATATATATATATATATATATATATATATATATATATATATATATATTATGTATATATATATATATATATATATATATATATATATATATATATATATATATATATATATATATATATATATATATATATATATATATATTGCAGGTACGTTACTCGTAGTCTAAGTGACAATATATAGTAAATAATGGAGACAAAGGGAAATGTAATAAATATGTGGCAGCGGAGAGGCTAGAAATTGCACAAGAAAGTTTGAGGAATTCCTTTGCCTGATATGTATCCATAAGGAAGTGAAAGAGCTGCAGATATATATATATATATATATATATATATATATATATATATATATATATATATATATATAGATATAGATATTATATTATATATATATATGTATATATATATATGTGTATATATATATATATATATATATATATATATATATATATATATATATATATATATATATATATATATATACACATACACAAACATGTTTGTGTGTGTGTGTATCATCACAGATATTTAAATCACCATACCCTCTTCCAGTGTCATCACCACTTATGACCACAGTGACATTACATAACGCACGCCCTTGTCAGTAAGCGCACCGCTAATCTTTCATCGCCTGTTGCTGGCTGCCAGACAAGCGACCTCTCTCGGCTTTCCATCCCGTCTCCCAAGCTCTTCATCGCAATAGCCACCTACAAACGCGCTCTGGCAAGGACAACTGTACCGCATTACTGATAAGGAAGGTTCTTATCAGCTTATCTAAGTCATTTGTATTATCATATGCATTGACTGTAACAACATGGAAGTTGTTGATCTTTCTTACCATGGCGAGTGGCGTTTTTTAAAACTTTTTTTTCAGTTATGTTTTTTCTGTTTATAATCATTATATTTTTTGTTGTCATTATTTTTATCAACATCATCATCATCAATACCTTTTTCATCATCATTATCGTCATCATCAGCAGCAGCAGCAGCCTCATCGTCATTATCCTCCTCCTCCTCCTCCTCCTCATCATCATCATCATCATCAACATCATCATTACTATTTTTCTTGTATTACCATTATTATCATTATCAATGTTAGTAATAGTATTAGTATTAATGTTATTGTTAGCATTATTGTTATTGATAGAATTTTCAATACCATTACCATGACTATGATTATGATTATTATCAGTACAGTATTACCATTACTATTATCATTATTATTATTATCATTATTATTATTATTATTATTGTTATTATCATTATCATTATTATTATTATTATTATTATTATTATTATTATTTCTTTCATCATTACTATTATGTTATTATTATTATTATTATTATTATTATTATTATTATTATTATTGTTATTACTATTTTTATTACTGTTATTATCATTAATATATCTTTCTTGCCTATCTTCACCTTCACCGCCGTTCAAAAAAGAAATACGAATGCAATTTGAATGCATCCTTTTCCTTATTCATACATCACTCACCATCCCACACATTATATAACTCGTACATAATAATTTGCTTTGAATACAAGCATCGTCATGCAAGTCACATTAGGTTTAAAAACGAGTGAGAAATACAAACCCGTTTTGAATGTTGAATTTTCAGCATGGGTTAAAAAAAGCGAACTACAATGTTTTTTTCGTATTATATTAATAGGTATCAAATTCCCAGCTATGTTCTCAGTATCACCAATGAAATTAATACCAGCATCATCATTATTGAAAGTATTATCATCATCAGTCTATAATATTAGAGATTATACTAATAACAATTAACATGATGTTGAAACGGTATTAATAATGTGTATGTTCTCACCTTCTGTTATGATTTAGAATATTGACACATCGTTGTAAATCCTGATTGATATTTTTAATGCTATCAGCACTTTTTTTACTATTATTATCATCAATATTTTCCCTATTAGAGTCACTTAGCTTTATGAACAATGTTTTTCATCCCAACACGACTCATAATTTTGCCTGGCTTACACCTGATCATACCCACACGTGATTTGAGGTACGAAGTACACTAATTATGTTCAGATTAATGTGTTTGCCGACGTAACTCAGTACACAGTATGTTCTTATAAATCTAGTTAATATGTAGTGTGTTTTT
>NC_051392.1:9755630-9765630 GCF_015228065.2 Penaeus monodon | reverse complement strand
CAATTACTATGCCAACACTTTATGACATTCAGTCATTTATGTGATTGTATTATAATTGCCTTAATGCATTTATTATTTCAGTTGAATTATAAATATAGCACTGAAGATGGGAGGTCACGGCCGAAACGTCTGTACTTTCTCATCAAATGGACCAACGTAGAGTGTTTGGTTAGAGTCTACCCAAAGAGGATGGTCTTCGTTGCAACGATAGCTTTTTTATTCTTATTATTCCTTTGCTCCCCCTTGGAAGTCCAGCTACTTCTGTTGTGGTTATATATATATATATATATATATATATATATATATATATTATTATATATATATCTATATATATATATATATCTATATATATATATATATATATATATATATATATATATATATATATATATATATATATATATATATATATATATATATATAAGAAGAACATGGATGGAGACTTAGAAATCTATACATTCAATGTCAGATAGATAAATAACGAGAAAAGTAGAATATATTGAAAGAGAGAGAGAGAAAGAGAGAGAGAGAGAGAGAAAGAGAAAGAGAAAGAGAAAGAGAAAGAGAGAGAGAAGAAAAAGATACAAGGGGCATGAACTAACAGATATATGCAAGAAGTTGAAGTTTGATATCTTTCATTTTTTTCACGATTAGAATAGATAATATGAATCATTCGAAGCAACATTATCAATTTCTACCGATAAGATAAGATTTTATAAGGAACTGTTAACAGGGGCATCAGTCAGTTTGCAGGTAGAATGCGCAGCGAGAGCGTGTGATGGATGAAAAAGAGAAGAATAAAAAAAAAGAAAGAAGGAAAAACTCCCGTGTTCTCGTGTCTCGAGCAAAATGTTGTTCAAAGATCGAAAGTTCAAGGAAAACGTAAAGTATATATATAAGCTCTGGCGTTACGTCATTTGAAGAAAAAAAAAACAAGAAAACGAAAAAAGTCAACAAATTGGAAAAAAAGATAAGTTCCAGTAAATAAAAGAAAAAAAGAGGAAGAAGAAGGAAAGAAAGAAGGAGAAGAAGAGAAAACAAAACAGAAAACATTAATTAATCCATCGATTTGAAAACGAGAAACATGAATAGCACAGAAAATCTAAACCCTAACCTCGCCAAAACAAGACGCGAGAATGTGTTTACGTGGAAGCCAAACAACACACTGAAACCTTTTAAAAACAAAGCAATTGATGCACGATTTCCTCACCAAGCTCCTCCTCTGTGCCCCGCCCCCATGTTCCTTAGAGACCACGCCCATTTCCATGCTACAAGCCATGCCTATCTAACGAAACTGATAATACTTATTATAATGACGTGTTTGATCAAGTCTGCGAATAGTTCGATCATACCAAACATTGTGGAATATGGGAAATGTGTTTCACTCGAGCTACCACAGGATTTCAGTATCACAAGGGTAAGATTCCGTGGCTCTGTTGAGAGAAAGTCCCAAGGTTCTTTGGTAGCAATGCCGATAAGGTACATATGTTGATAAGAAAATATAACGTTGGTGATGATGATGTTGCAGCTGGAGAGGATGATAACAGTAGGATAGGTGATAACATTGGTGGTGTTTAAAAATGCTATGGTTTCGGATCGTTAAAGTTATCCTTTTTATGACTGTTACTATAGGATACGAATGATTATTAACCACATGCATTTTAAACTTGAAGATTCAGTAGAAATAATTATGACTATACCTATGGTAATAACGAGACCTTAATGCTATGTCATGGTCTTTATAATTATTGCTGTTATCGTTTATTTATGTGAATTTGTGTCTTATGGTCACCATCGTCAGTATCAGCATTTTATGTTTTACAAAGCGCCACACACACACACACACACACACACACACACACACACACACACACACACACACACACACACACACACACACACACGCTCACACACACACACACACACACGCTCACACACACACACACACACACACACACACACACACACACACACACACATACACACACACACACACACACACACACACATTCACGCGCGCGGGCGCACACAAAAAAACACACTTGTCTATATCTATCTATCTATATTTATTTATATATACGTCTACGAATGTATATGTATGCATCTATTTACACGCACATATATATGTATATTTTAAACATATATATGCACTAAGGAAAGCAAACTTGACCAGTCCATCCCTCGGCAGTTCAGCGGAGTGTGGTACCAGATGGACGAGATTCCCAACACGTACGTTGATGTGAAGCAGTGTATACGCACGATCTTCCAGTGGGATGGTAAGGGTATATAGTGCTATTATGTGAGTCGTCGTGATTATTCGTACTGCTAATATTTCGTGTTATTAATGGTGATATTATTGATATTATTCTCCTTTGTATTGTAATCAGATTCGTTGTTTTGGGTATGCTTTGCATTATCTATATTGTTAGTGTTGCTGTTCGTTAGTAATAGTGTTATTATTATTGATATTACTATTAGTACCATTACCGTCATTAGACATTGCAGCATTATGGTTATGTAGAGTATCGCTAAATGAACAAGCTTTTATTCCTTTCCTTGGGATTATAATTTCATCACACGGTTATAATCTAGCACTGGATATTATCAATTCTGCGTAGTTCATTGAACCAGAGATGGCTTTTATTAACAGATATATACTTTATTATAGCGTAATGTTGAACCGGTAAAGCCTGCCAGAAATGTATTTTTTTTTATACATATATATCTGCGTTTCCTTTGTTTTCTAATAAACAAAAATGATAAGATAGTAATTACTAAGATTGATTCAGATGAGCTTTGGTTTATTTATATACATATATTAATTAATTAATTAATTAAACATTTTATTTATTTATTTATTTTTTATTGTTAGTTTTTTTGTGGCGGGGGGGGGGGGTAGTCACGAGTCTTGTCAACTCAACACCAATCAGTATCTAAATAAAATCATATCTCCACCGACTGTCATGTAGTTCAGGCAACGAAACTAAAAGATAAACAATGGACATAGGCATCGCCACCCCATTTCCTTTCCTCATCATCACTCTTCCAAACAATTGCTTATCATCACCATATCTTGCAGGATCGGTTCTGCAAGTGCTAACAGAAGGGCTGGACGAGTATGGTGAGCAAGCTGAGCAAGAAACAACCATCAGTATGGTGCTTCCTGGTAACTACAGCGAGGACAAACCATACCTACAGATCAAGTCAGATAAAAGTAAGTGCCTGAAGGTATGATATAACGAGGATCTTCAGTATCATATGGATAAAAAGATGAAAGGGATTAACGTGAACATTTGGAAATAAGGTTCTCATACTTTTTAATATTTCAATAAATATATATGTATATATATATATATATATATATATATATATATATATATATACATATATATATATATATATATATATATATATATATATATATATATATATATATATATATATATATATATATATATATATATATATATATTGTATGTGTGTGTGTGTGTGTAAGAATTCAAATCGCAGCAATGGCACACAATACAAGTATTCTTAAAGCTCACACCAAAGTCTGATTTACTTTTTCATGTACAACATAAGATATATTCTACTAAATTACTGTTGCCACTTTATCGATATCAATTCTAAAACAAATAATGATAATAATACTTGGGTAACACCTCCCGGGCTTTTGTTTTTAAGGAAGCCCCAAGAAAACCTAATTTTGACTTACCTAATTTTAAATTGAGTAGCAGGATTTAACATTCTTAATGCTTGTGGAGTGAATTGATTTAATCCTCTGCTGAGTATGTGCAAAAGACATAATGGTTATAAAAAAACAGTTTCAACCAATATATTTCATTCTATAATATAATAGCAACAAAAGGTGACATATTACATTGGCTTTGATATTAGCAATCATAAAAAATAAAAAAAAGACAAGATTATTCTTTTACTAAATCAGTTCAATTCTCCGAATAAATTTAACTTTACACTCTCCCTTTGCCTACTAATCATAACTCAGGATCATTACGATAGATACAATAGAAATAAACGTGAGACGGAATTGAGAGTCAGCACTGTTCCATTATCTATTTGGTCAAAAGTCATCGGTTCTATGCTTCTTTCGCGATTTTCCTTTCCTACCTTTTACCCTGGTTTGTTATTCATATCATAATGCATCGACGAATCCCGTTGCTGTATCCACGGACAGAATGCTACTACTTCTACAACAAGAACAACTACTACTACTACTACTGCTACTACTACTACTACTACAACTGTAACTACTACTACTACTACTACTACTACTGCTGCTATTACTACTACTACTACTACTGCTATTACTACTACTACTACTACTGCTATTACTACTACTACTACTACTGCTATTACTACTACTACTACCACCACTACTAATTTCCTAACAACAACTGCTTGCGTAACATGGCTGTGTCGGCTTTGCCTGATTTTCCTTAACTTTTCTCTCTCTCTCTTTGCGTGCGGGATGAAGCAACGGACTCGTCTCGTCATCACATTGATTCAGCAGTTATAATAATTCACTTAATAACTATCACACCATTCCATTTCCGAGTAAAACTGGATTTTTAATACCGACACTTACATACCTACGGATTCGTCTGAGAAACGGTGACGACATCCCTGCTTACTCCCTTCCCCCGCATTGAATTGGGATCACTTAAAAAAACCTTTTATAGATAACTCTTATGATTTACTCTATTAATTCTTACATTAAATATTGATATGCCTTAAAAAAAATACATAAATGAACATTTCGGTGGGGTTTAGCATTTCTATGTGGTCCAGTATTTACAATTTTAACCAATGCATCTTTTAAATGTTAAATCAATATAGCTCTCGACACACACACACACACACACACACACACATATATATATATATGTGTGTGTGTGTGTGTGTGTGTGTGTGTGTGTGTGTGTGTGTGTGTGTGTGTGTGTGTGTGTGTGTGTGTGTGTGTGTGTGTGTGTGTGTGTGTGCGTGTGTGCGTGTGTGTGCGTCTTACTGTGTATATATTTAAGCATGTATGTGTGTATATGCATGAATGTTTTCGTGCACGCATGCATGTACGCACGCACACCCAAATACAAATATGCGAATCTTTGTGTGTATAAGGTCCATATCCAGACAAATCGATACACAAACAGACATAAACTGATAAACAGAAAGAGAAAGAGCGAGAAAGTGTCCTCCTTCACCTAGACACGCAGGCTCGCGCGAGTGAGAGCCACAGCGGGCCAGCGCAAGAGGTCATGAGCATAGTGGGCTAATGAAGAATCTCAAAGGAGCTGACGAACCGTGTCGCCAGCGGTAACGGAGCCAAGGAGGTCGTTGCAGCGGCTAATCCGCCCGTAAGCCTTACCTGATCGACCGTTCTAGCAACAATGAGAGGAACCATAGGCGTTGAAAAGGGGCCTGCGTTTGCGTTGCGGGAGTGTGTGTGCGTGTGTGTTTGGGGGGGGGGAGGGGCGTTGAGGTGTGAAGTAAGGGGGGCGTCGGGAGCATCGTCGGGGAAGGGGAAAGGCAGGGAGGGCTGGGAGGGGGGTTTGGGGTGGTTATGCGTAAGGAGATGTACTCGAAGACGCCTGTGGATAAGCTTACAAGCATTTGCAGAGAAACACACGCACATGCACACGCACACGCACACGCACACACATATATATATCCACACACATTCGCACATATATTCACAAACGTTCACAAACACAAACACATTCACACACACACACACACACACACACACACACACACACACACACACACACACACACACACACACGCACGCACGCACGCACGTACGCACGCACGCACGCACAATTACGCGAAGAAAGAATGAAAAAGATCGAAAGAGACAGAAAGGAATAACAAGCAGAAAAAAAATAAAATATAACAAAAGAAAAGAAAAGAAGGAAAAAGAGAAAATAAAGAAGAAAGAGAGGAAAAGAGAGAAAAAGAAAGGGAAATAAAAGGAAAGCAGGAAAAAAAAGAAAATAAAGAAGAAAGGAAAAGGAGAAAAAAAGACAAAATAAAGAAGAAAATAGATAAAACAAACAAAGAGAAAATAGATAAATAAAGAAAAAAAAGGAAAAATGAAAAGAAAAGAAAAGTAAAAAACAAAAAAAAGAAAAGTAAGAAAGCAAAGAAAAGCGAGAGAGAAGAAAGAAAAAAAAGAAAAAAAAAGAAATAAAAGAAAAAAAAGAGAGAAAAAAGAAGGAAAAAAGAAAGAAAAAAAGAAAGAAAAAAGAAAAAAAGAAAGAAAATTAAAGAAAAAAAGAAAGAAAAGAAAAAAAGAAAAAAAGAAAGAAAGAAAGAAAGAAAGAAAGAAAAAAAATCGGCCACGGCGCCCCTCGCCGCCCTCACGCCCGCAGCGCCTCGCCTTCCCTCGACCGCCTTGTCTCCTCCTCGGTGGGCGCCGCCCTCACGCCCGACCTTCACGAGAAATAAGGAAAAGAAGGCGTTTGTGAGGGTTTAAACAGGAATAAGGGCGAGAAACAAGGGAAAGAAAGCGTTTGTGAGGGTTTAAACAGAAATAAGGGCGAGAAACAAGGGAAAGAAGGTGTTTATGAGGGTTTAAACAAGGACATATCAGGAAGATGGCGGACTCATGGCCCCCTGAGGCAGCTGAGAGACCGGCTGGGAAGGTCCCGTCGCGGCTCGGAATCCAACGCGCAGTCGCGAGCGAGGGGGGGAAGAGGGGAAAGGAGGGGAAAAGAGGGGGAAAAGAGGGAAAAGAGGGGGGGAAGAGGTGAAAATAGGGGAAAGAGGAAAATAGGAAAAAAGGGAAATAGAGGGGAAAAGAGGGAAAAGGAGGGGGAAAGAGGGGAAAGGAGGGGGGAAAAGAGGGGAAAAAGAGGGGGGAAGAAAGTAGGGTTGAGGTCGGAATTATTCCCGCTTTCCCCACGCTCCCTTTCTCTTTGGGAAGTGGGAATGTATGTGCGTGAATGTGTGTGTGTGTGTGTGTGTGCGTGTGTGTGTTAGTGTGTGTGTGTTAGTGTGTGTGTGTGTGTGTGTGTGTGTTAGTGTGTGTGTGTAAGTGTGTGTGTAAGTGTAAGCCAGCCCAAGTCAGTGCTGGTCCCAAGCCCGGATAAATAGAGAGAATGATTACCTAAAAGGTACCACCGGCACTCTCCGTGGAAAGAAACTGGGGACCCTACCACGTACTCACTCCAAGAGCATCACAACATGAAAACTACAATTAAGTATCATGCTGTGACCACGGCGGCTCAAACATGAACCTACCGTTAAAAAAAAAGACTTTTCTCCCAATTTAAATATCCGACTTTATATTCTCTCTCTGACCTCATTTCCCAATCTTTCATTTTTTCCTTCTTCTCCCCATTCCCAATTCTCTCTAAATCTCTCTCTGTATACAGTTTTCTTTCTCTCTTTCAGTTCCTCCAGTTCCTTACCACATCGTCGACGTAGACTACGACGCCTTCGCTTGCGTCTACTCCTGCTTCGACTTCTTGGGTCTCAAAGCAGAAATTTACTCCATCTTGTCTCGAAGTCCCGAAGCTTCGAACGCAACGCTGTCCACGTGTCGGGATTCGTTCGAGGCGCTCGGACTGAGTCTCGAGAAGATGGTGCCCGTAGAGCAAGGAGAGCAGTGTTGGTATAGCGAGGCAGGTACGAATACATCGTCGACGTTATCTCCCCTTTTCCTAACCGAAGACGAAGCCGAAGATGCCGAAGAAGAAGGATTCGGAAGAGGCTTGGAAGACGCCCTACTTTCCGCGGCGGAGGAGGTGGCCGGAGCGGTTGAGCGGATGGAGGAGGAGGTGTTCGGAACGGCGGAAGAATATCACAAGACGACCACCATGCCAACAGGGAATAAACAACCAGAAAATGATGCGAGGATGGGACGACCAAAGAAGAAACACGGGAAAAAGGGCGGTACGAGAGAAAAATATCACCACGTGTCGTCCGGTGTCTCGTCTACGCCATCTTTTGTTATTCTAAGTAAGTTGTCATTAGATTAAATTGCGAATCATGTGTACTCCGGTTTAATTTTTTGAGGTTCTCTGTCTATATATCATTAGATTTTCCTAACTACCGCATATTATACCTACCTACCTACCTACCTACCTACATACATACATACATACATGCATACATACATACATACATACATACATACATACATACATACATACATACATACATACATACATGCATACATATGCACACACATACACACACACACACACACACCTTGTCCCGCCCCCCCCTACCCCCCTGACCTCCATCCCCGCCCCCTACCCCCTCTGACATCCACCCCCTCCCCGCCTCCCTACCCCCGCCCTCCACCCCCGCCCCCTACCCCCCTAACCCCCAACCCCCAACCCCCCTCGCGATCCAGGACCCGGATGGCTTGCATGCCATTTAATCAAATTCGAATCTATACGAACGGCATCCGCGGGACGACTAAGGGAAAGCCTTGTGTGACCGAGAGGGAGGGAGGAAGGAGGGAGGAGGCGGGGAAGGGTGGAAGGAGGGAAGACGGGAGGAGGAAGGAGGGGGATGGCAGGGAGGGAAGAGGGAGGAAGGAGGAGTATTTGAGGGAGGGAAGAGGGAGGAAGGAAGGGAGGAGAAAGGAGAGAGGAGGGAGGGAAGAAAGAGGGAGGAGAGGGAGGAAGGGTGGAACAGAAGGAGGGAAGAGGGAGGAGAGGGAGGAAGGATGGAACAGAAGGAGGGAAGAGGGAGGGAGGAAAGAGGCGGAGGAGAATGGAGGGGAGAGGACGGAGGAGGGAAGGAGGAGGGAGGGAGAGGCCGAGGTGAATGGAGGCTTCCGTTGTCGCTCGCGAAATTGGCTAAGCGCGAGACAATGCTTGGTGTTTGGGCGGAGGCAAGGGAGGAGGGAGGGTGGAGGGGAAGGGAGGGAAGGGGAGAATACTAGGGGGGATAGTGCTTGGGGGTAGTGGAAAGAAGAGGGGGAAGGTGAGGGTAACAGGGGGGCAGGGTGCTAGGGGATGGAGGGGGAGGGGAGGGAGGGGGAACGTGCCAAGGGGGAAGGTGCCAGGTGGAGGGGGAAGAGGAGGAAAAAGAGGGGGAGGGGAGGGCGAGGGGAGGGAAGGGGAGGGAAGGGGAAGGTGCAGAGAAAAGAGGGTAGAGGAGGAGGAATGGTAGGTTTAGGGAAAAGAAGTGGAGAATGCCAAGAGGTGAGGGAGGAGAGGAGGGGAAGGTGTAAGGAGGGGGAGGGAGGAAATAAAGGGTACCAGGAGGTGGAGGGAAGAGAAGTGAAAGGAGGGGGGGGGGGATGCAAGAAAGTGGAGGGAAAAGGAAGGGAGTGAGTTGGATGATGGAGTTAGACCCGGAGAAGGAGGAGGGGGAAGGAAGGAAGAAGATGAAGGGAGAAGAAGCCTAAAGGGAGAGGGAAGATAGGGACTGGAGAGGGGGGGGGGAAGGTAAGAATAAGATGAAGGACCCTAGAGAAAGACCCTGAAAGAAAGGGAAGGGGCCCTGAGGGTTAGAAAGAGAGATAAAGGGGTTGGCAGGGACCTTACAGAAGGGATTTAAGGGCTAAGGGAAGAGAAGAAAGGGGAAAGATAATGGGTGAATCCGAACTGAAGAAATAAGGGAGCCACAAGAGAATCTGACATTCCGCTTCACAATGACTTGCATTCAATACTTTATTACACGGGATTTACACCGGGATTAAACCCGGATTTAATTGATGGATTTTCGAGTCGACGGCCTCCTACTTCCATGCCCTTAATCCTCCCTGTCTCTCGCCTCTCATTGCTTGCATGCTTGAGATTGCCACTAAATGCATGTGCAGCGAGAGTGCCTCTGCCCTTTGAAGCGTCAGCAAGATCACACGTGCGCATATGTATACACATAAATAAACATACGGATGAATAAATGAATATTTAGAGATCGTGTCATTTAAGTTGTTTGTTTATATACGTACGTGTGTGTACCTACTTCTGTGTGCGTTACGCTGCATGTAAATATATACAGCAGATAGAGAGAGAGAGAT
>NC_051392.1:9745630-9748130 GCF_015228065.2 Penaeus monodon | reverse complement strand
ATATATATATATATATATATATATATATATATATATATATATATATATATATATATATATATATATATATATGTGTGTGTGTGTGTGTGTGTGTGTGTGTGTGTGTGTGTGTGTGTGTGTGTGTGTGTGTATGTATGTATGTACACACACACACACACACACACACACACACACACACACACACACACACACACACACACACACACACACACACACACACACACACATCTCTTCAAATTCAAATTTACGGCCTGTGCGTACCAAAGTGATATTTAAAAAAAAGCGCGTTCGAAACTAGTGTGCGTATTGTGCCTCGAGTATGAAGATTCGCGACCCCGAGGTTCCGAAGCGGGGGGCGCAGCAGTCTACCTGGGGGGCGACGTGGACTGAAAACGTGAGTCTCGACTGAGCGGCCATGGCTTCACTCACTCCCAGGTACACGGCTACACGGTATACTAACTTTGAAAATGAGCGTTTCGAACATCTGGAACCTTGTCGTTGCTTCAAAAGTATACTAGTGAAGTATATACTTTTCTATTTATGTGTTAGGTGTGAGGTGGAACATAAAGGAAAAAAGTGATGTTGTTATTGGTGTTGCTATAACTCTGTGCTGTAATGCGATTTTCTAGGAAGACGAGTGTGATAAATCGCCTTCAGAATTTGAAAGAAATTGTATTTGTCATTAACAGTATATTTTCATTTTGTAGAATATTGAATGATTGTGTTGTATGTAATATTATTAATGAAATAATTGAACTTGTTCAGTTGAAATAAACCTACAGTGAGAAGATAATCTATATAATTAATTCTATGATAACCTAAGACTACCAAGAAACGTTAAATGAGAATGATCTAATTGTAATGATCTTATTGAATATAATCAACAGTTCATTATAACTGGATAATACACGTAATATATTGATAATAACGACAACTAAACAATAACTGTATAATAACTAGTGATTCAAAAGTATATAATAATAATTCATAAAGGTATAAATTCAAGAAAATAAAAGCTACAAGCTTTACGAACTTCAAGATTTATAGTTGATACTAATTTGTAAGCTATAAATATAAGTTAATTTCATTACTAATTATTCCGCTGCTTCCCCTAGACATCTTGAAACCTTGTTTTTTACATATACTATCAGCCTAAATTGTACTGCACTGTACTACAAGCGGGATTGTTACAATGCACACACGCACACGCACACGCACACGCACACGCACACGCACACGCACACGCACACGCACACGCACACGCACACGCACACGCACACGCACACGCACACCCACACCCATAAACTCTCTCCCCGTCTAAGCTTCGTCCAAGACCATTTCATGAATGAATCTTACATCAGATCCTATCGCTTCCTTCAACTACAACCTTTACCGGGATCAGGAGAAAACAGCCATTCAATATTTAATGCTCCACTCTTACGCTGATTCCTCGAGTGGTCCGCGCCTGATATAACGGGTTGTTTACGTGTCTCGTGGCGTGTAAACAATCCACCTCTTGTGACGCTAAACACACGTGGCGTCTGTGCTGCTCGGGAGGATGGACGGGCGTGGGGGCTGTATTTTCATGTCTAATATATTTTTCTTGGTCATTTGCATCGTCTGCCTCTTTGTCTACTTTTATCTCTTTCTCTCTCTGCTGTCTCTGTTTCTCTTTCCGTTTCATATACTCAAACACACGCGCGCACACAATCAGGCACATACGCGCGCACACATACACACACACACACACAACACTCACACACCACACCACACACACACACACAAACACACCACACCACACCCACACACTCACACACTCACACACACACACACATCACACACACACACACACCACCCACCACTCACACTCACACTCACACTCACACTCACACTCACACTCCACACACATCCACTCACACTCACACCTCACACTCACACTCACACTCACACTCACTCACAAACACACACACACACAAACACCACACACCACTCACACTCACACTCACACTCACACTCACACTCACCAACTCACACTCACACACATCCACACACACACACCACTCACACTCACACTCACACTCACACACTCACACACTCACACACTCACACACTCACACACTCACACACTCACACACTCACACACTCACACACACGCACGCACGCACGCACGCACGCACGCACAAATATCTTTATTACAGACCGCAACTCGCCTCTCTCCTCCCCCCCCTCCGTCTCGTCCCACCCCCTACCCCCTTACCTCTTTCGCCACCTCCCCTCCCCCGCCGTTCCCCCTCTCTTCCTTCCACCTCCTTTACTCTCTTCCTCTTCCTCCTCCCTTCGGTCTTTGTGTTTTGTGCATCGCCTGGAGACTAATGAGGACTTGTTTATACCTGACACCGAGCAGACGTCTCTGCCCCCCTCCCCTCCCCCCTCCTCGTGGTTCCTCCTCCTCTTCCTCTTCTCATCTTCCTTGCTTTCCACCTCCTTCATCATCTCTCCT
>NC_051392.1:9738130-9740630 GCF_015228065.2 Penaeus monodon | reverse complement strand
CTCTCTCTTCCCTTCCCTTACCTACTCTCCCTCCCTCTTCCCCTCGCTTTCTCCCTCTTCCTTTCCCCTTGCCTACTGCCTCTCCTTCTCCCTCTCTCTTCCAGTCCTCATTTACCCTTCGCACGTTCTCTCCTTTTGTCTTGTTTCGTTCACTATTGTTACACCTTCATTGTTTATCAGCATGGTCCTTGTTTCCTTGTTTCCCCCCCCCCCTCTCTCTCTCTCTCTCTCTCTCTATCTATCTATCTATATCTCTTTTCTTTCCTCTCTCTCTCATCATCTCTCTCTCTCTCTCTCCTCTCAGTCATTCTCTCTCTCTCTCTCCTCTCTCTCTCTCTCTCTCTCTATCTCTCATCTCGTCTCTCTATCTCTCTCTCTCGTCTCTCTATCTCTCCTCTCTCTCTTCTCTTGGCTTCTTTCTCTCTCTCTCTCTCTCTCTCTCTCTCTCTCTGTCTCTCTCTCTCTCTCTCTCTCTCTCTCTCTCTCTCTCTCTCTCTCTCTCTCTCGTCTCTTCCTTCTCATCATCTCTCATCTCCTCTTTCTCTCTCCCCCTCTCTCTCTCGCTCTCTCTTTCTCTCACTCTTTCTATTTCTCTCTCATACACACACACACACCCTTTCAAACTTCCATACAAACACACACAAGCACACCCGCCCACGCACTCCAACACACACGCACACGCACAAAAGGGCCTGGCATTTTCCCCTCGATTTCTGCCTTCGCGGCTCTCGATTCCCCTCGCCTGTCAGGACTGTTAAGGGAACGTGTCCGCTTGTTCCCCTCGGTCTCCCTCGCCTCTCTCGCGACACATGCATTAATAAGGCTTCAGAGGACACTTATCTGAGGGGAAAGATCTGGTTTGGGGGGGAAAGGGGGAAGGGGGGAGGGTTTAAGGGGCAAGGAGAGAGGGAAGAGGAGGGGAAGGGGAGAGGAAGGAGGAGGGGGAAGGGGAGAGGGAGGAGGAGGGGAAATGCGAGAGGGAGGAGGAGGAGGAAGAGAGAGAGAGGGGGAGGGGGGATGGGAGAGGGAGGAGGAGAACGATGTGTGTGGAAGAAAGGAGGAGAGGAGGAGGAGAGAAAAGGTTAGTGTTAAGGGAGAAAAGGGTGAGGGCAAGGGAAGGAAGGGGGGGGGGGGGGGGGAAAAGGGGGGTAGGGGAAAGGAGGATGAGGGAAGGAGAAGGTAATGGAAAGGGAAAAAGAGAAATGTTGGAGGGGAGATGCTGGAGAGGATAGGAGGGAGAGGGAGAGGGAGGAGATGTAAGATGAGGAGAAAGGAAAGGATGCTGAGGATGTTTATACTACTCTCTCTCTCTCTCTCTTCATATGTGTGTGTACATATATATATGTATGTATGTATGTATGTATGTATGTATGTGTGTGTGTGTATGCATGTATGTATGTGTGTGTGTGTGTGTGTGTGTGTGTGTGTGTGTGTGTGTGTGTGTGTGTATGTATGTGTGTGTGTGTGTGAGTGTATGTGTGTGTGCGTGCGTATGTGTGTATATGTGCAGATTTGTATATTTACAATGTATGTTATCCCCCCCCCCTTAATGAAGTTCTTCCTTTTCCATATTACTCCGTCTTCCTCTCTCCCCCCTCTCTATCTCCCTTTCTATACTTAACTCTCCCTTTCCTCTCTCCCTTTCCACCCCTGTCCCGTTCCCTTTCCCCCTTTCCACCCATCACTCTCCCCTTCCCCTCCCCCCCTTCCCACCCCTTTCTCCTCCCCCTTCCACCCCTCACTCTCCCCTCCTTTTCCCCCTTCCCACCCCTCACTCTCCCCTTCCCCTCCCTCTTTCCACCCCTCACTCTCCCTTTCTCCTCCCCCTTCCACCCCTCACTCTCCCCTCCTTTTCCCCCTTCCCACCCCTCACTCTCCCCTTCCCCTCCCTCTTTCCACCCCTCACTCTCCCTTCCCCTCCCTCTTTCCACCCCTCACTCTCCCCTCCCTTTCCCCCCCTTCCCACCCCTCACTCTCCCCTCCCTTTCCCCCTTCCCACCCCTCCCTCTCCTCCCCTTCCCCTCTCCCCTTTCCATCTCCCCCTCCCATTCCCTTCTCCTTTTCCATCTCTCTCTCCCGTTCCCCTCTCCCCCTTTCCATCTCTCTCTCCCGTTCCCCTCTCCCCCTTTCCATCTCTCTCTCCCATTCCCCTCTCCCCCTTTCCATCTCTCTCTCCCGTTCCCCTCACCCGTCCCCCTATCTAAAACAAAACAGGATCTGTTACTCCAGGAAAATGAAGGGCAACGTGTGTGATGGAGGAGCGAGAGGGAGGGCGCGCGGGCGTGAAGAATTGATGGAGGGAAGGAGGCTGTGGGCGTCTTAGAGAGTAAACATCGTCTATAAATTACCCTAATTATTTATTTATTTACTTGTGTTTTACTAGTTTTTTTTTATTATTTTTTTTTTACGCTCCCCCCTCCCCTCCCTCCCCCCCCCTCCCTCCCTCCCTCCCTCGTCCTCACCCTCCCCTATTCCTTCTCCCTCTTTTGCTCTCCCCCTC
>NC_051392.1:9723130-9725630 GCF_015228065.2 Penaeus monodon | reverse complement strand
ATAAAAGTAGAGCTTGTGCTTCTTATTTTTTTGACCTAAAGCAATTAATGAGTCAAGTAAACGTCCGTGATCATTTGAATTATCCAATTGTCAGATTTGGACACGGAACTCGCTGCCGGTGAATACGGTGAGATACAAAACCTTAAGCAAAACCTTCTACTTTTCATGAAGAACTATATATTTAATAATAATAATAATAATAATAATAATAATAATAATAATAATAATAATAATAATAATAATAATAATAATAATAATGATAATAATAATAATAATAATAATAATAATAATAATAAAACTGAATCAGAGAAATACAATTAAAAGTTTCCACAGCTTAGTGAAGCGAAGAGCGTAGTGTATAAACAATCTAAGTTGAAGATTTTTTTTTTTTTTTCTTTTTTTTTTTTTTTTTTACGGTAGGTTCATGTCTGAGCGGCCGTGGTCACAGCGTGATACTTAATTGTAGTTTTCATGTTGTGATGCTCTTGGAGTGAGTACGTGGTAGGGTCCCCAGTTCCTTTCCACGGAGAGTGTCGGCGTTACCTTTTAGGTAATCATTCTCTCTATTTTATCCGGGCTTGGGACCAGCACTGACTTGGGCTGGCTTGGCCACCCAGTGGCTAGGTAGGCAATCGAGGTGAAGTTCCTTGCCCAAGGGAACAACGCGCCGGTCGGTGACTCGAACCCTCGAATTCAGATTGCCGTCGTGACAGTTTTGAGTCCGATGCTCTAACCACTCGGCCACCGCGAAGTTGAAGAATAGTCAGGTACATTTTCCATTTTATTTGAAGCATCTACTGTGTTTTGATTGTAATTAAAAATCATGCCAGCATATTAAGTACTTTAATCATTTTCTATTGATTTTTTTGTGTGCAAAAAATATACATATTTTTTTTCAAAACTTTTTATGTAAACAAAACTTAATAATATCGTGTTGAGTAGCGACAGTGATATAAAATGAAACAATTTATCAGTGTTAGAGGTTTCGGGTTGCTACAAATAAGGCATATATATATATATATATATATATATATATATATATATATATATATATATATATATACATATATATATATATATATATATATATATATATATATATATATATATATATATATTTATTTATACATATATGCATATACATATGTGTGTGTATGTATCTATATATGAATGTATACACACACACACACACTCACACACACACACACACACACACACACACACACACACACACACACACACACAACACACACACACACACACACACACACACACACACACACACACACACACACACACACACACACACACACACACACACACACACATATATATATATATATATACATATAAATATATAAATGCATATAAATTTATATACACATACATATATATGTATATATATACATATACATGTATATATACATATTTATATACACACACACACACACACACACATATATATGTGTACACACATATATACATATATATATATATATATATATATATATATATATATATATATATATATATATATATATATATATATATATATATATATACACACACACACACATACACGCACATATTTTTTCTGAGGCAAAGACAAAGCCCTTGCACAAGGTTTCCTCGAGTGTAGCCTAGTTGATCGCTGCACCTTGCAAAAGCCTCGAGCCAAACGCTTCAATCTTGTGCCATTTGTGCAATTTGCATCAGCCCTTTACGCCTGCCAATTCCCTTTGTTCTTCGGACCCCTTGCTTAGAATAGGGACTTTACCTGGATACCTGAGAAAGTCCTCTTGTTTTCGTGTTTTCCTATATCTCTGTTGGGTTATTTTATTTTTTTTTCCTCATTATTCTTGTCCTGTGTGTTTTTTTTCTTCATTTTTGTTTGTTTGTTTGTTTTTCTTTCGGTTTGTTTTAGTCGTAATGTGTGACTTTTTTTTGCCCTCGTTGTTATCTTTCTTTCACTCCTCCCTCTTCTCCTTCCCTCTTTCGTTTTTCTTATCTCTATTCCCCTCCGTCAATCCTCTGTTATCCTTTCTCCCTCCCCATCCTTCTTCTTCCTCTTTTATCACTCTTTTCTTTACTACGCCCTCTCCCCCCCTCACCCTCTCCCACACTCCCACCTACCCCTCTCCTCCCCCTCCTCCCCTCCTCCCCCTCTCCCTTCTACCTTCCCCTTCTCCCTTCACCCCCCCCACTCCCCTCTTCCTTCCTTCCTTCCTTCCATTCCCCCTTCCCTCCCCTTCCCCCTTCACCCCCCCTCTTCCTTCCTTCCCCCCCCCCCCAAGTCTCCCCGGCCTGCAATTGATAATTCCAATCTCAACACAATTCTCATCGGCGGGGAACGCGACTCGGACCGCGGGATTACCGATCCGTAATGACTCTTAACCGGATTACCTTTCAATTAACGGAATGGGCGCGGCGGCGATGCTCCTCCGCTGCGCCGTCCGCACTCTTACGAGGGCGATGCTTGGGGGGGACGTCTTCGGGTCGG
>NC_051392.1:9715630-9718130 GCF_015228065.2 Penaeus monodon | reverse complement strand
CACACATATATATACATATATATATATATATATATATATATATATATATATATATATATATATATATATATATATATATATATATATATACACACATAAATAGAGAAAGAGAGTGAGAGAGAGTGATGCAGATACATAGATCGAGAGACTCATTTTTCTTTTCACTATTCATACCTAAATGTTGCTGATTATTTCTTATTACAAGACCCCCCCCCCCTTCCCCCGCCCGTAATGAAATCATTTGACATACTGAGTCAGCTGATTGATCATCATGGTTTTATAGTAGAATACCATTGAGAAACAGTTTCTAGTTTTCATCCGATTAATAACACATTATGCAGACAGAAATTTTACATCTGAGAACATAAAAGAAAAAAAAACTATCAACAAACATACAAATAAATAAACATCTAACGAAAAAAATAAAGAAAAACGAGCAAATGCACCGAGGACTGACTGTAAAGTGGAAAAACGTTCTACCATAAAGATAAAAAACGTTAATTTCAATAATATATTTCTCACTCTGCAAAGGTAGACATGACCTCCAAACTGTTAATCTTTGAGCTTTACATAACGCAGCCGGATGTGACAGAAATTATATTGTAAATCTTTACAGTTGTATGGAATTAAAAGAAACACGTATATAATCACTCACGCTGTGTATAATCTTCTTAATGAATAACTGTGTTAATAGGATTGCTAAAAGTACTTATGGGGAAAGGGTGTTTTGTGGAAAAGATATACGAGGGGCGCTCATTAAAGATTTCCCCCTGACCCATTTCCCATGGACGTACAGGAATTAAAATGCGTACACTTATTAAACTTTCTCTGCATAGGTCCCACTAAGAGTGACACTTTTCGCATTGTTTTATGCAGCTGTGGACTTCTAGCTTGTGGAGGTTTGAAGGCTGCTTCTGAAGCCATGAAGTGACTTCAGAAACCAGTGTCTCATCTTGGTAACGTTTGCCCTTTCAAATATGACTTCATGGTCGGAAAGAGGTGAAGGGCAGATGTTGCAAGGTCAGTAGAATAAGGAGGATGAGAAAGAAGGTCGTAGCAACAGGACTGCGCTTCCATCTGAGCAAAATGAGAGTTGTAAACAGTGGCGTTGTCTTATAGGAGGCGGACATTTTTGGTCAACATTAAATGCCTCTTGGATTTGAAAGCCGCTCGTGATTTTTTAAGTAGTAAAGTGTAGTAAGATCCTGTAATTGTAGTACCTTTTGCCAGGAAATGCATCATCACTACTTCGTGCTCGTTCCAAAAGGATGTGAGCATGACCTTGCCTGTCGAGGGTGTGATACATGCCTTTTCTGTCAAAAAAAAAAAAAAAAAAAAAAAAATCCTGGTTTTCTCGGCACATGGCTAAAAGAAACTTCAAACAATGGACTCGCTCCTGTTTCTGAAAAGGTGTAACGGATGGTAACGGATGATTTTCTCCATAGACCCAGTACTAATCTTGATATCTTGGGCTAGCCGTAGAACAATGATATGGCGATCTCCCAAAATGGCAGTCCCTCCCCACTTGATGGATGGTGTCCTCGTCAATGGCAGACTAAGGTCGCCCTGGGATAGGAGCTGTTTCCACAGATCTCCGACCATGCCTGAACCTGCGATGCCAGTGTTTAACGTCATCTGATGGGGCATCCTCCCCATAAGTGGTTTTCATTTCATCGAAGGTCTCTTGTGGTGTGCGGCCATTCAATTATAAAACCTGCTCACTGCTCGGTACTCCACTGGTTCCATTTTCACACCTTACTGTACCTTCAGAAAACAGAAAAATTGTTGAGCTAGGGACTGAAAATCAACACATGACATATAGAGATACGTATCATTATGCATGAGAAATGTCAGCCACCTGGGATACGCGGAAGTGAGTCAGGGGAAATTTTTAATGAGCGCCCCTAGAATAGGCTATCGCTTAACGTTATATAAGAAAGAAATATTATTATATCAATCAAACACACAGTGACAGTACCCCCCCCCCCCACCTGTCCCTTGCTCGTTGTAGTCGTGGGAAAGGGGGAGGGTTTTTTTTAGGAGACGGAGAGGCCCGATGTAGGGAATCACCCCTGCCTTGGACCTCGGCCTTTGCCTCAACAAATTTTGCATGGTCTTTTACCCCCCCCCCCCTTTTCCTCTTCCCTCTCTTCTTCATCCCCTTCTGTCCACTTACTCTAATCATTAACTCATTCTTACCCATTTCGCCACAACACTTCGCCAACGTCCTTGTGTGATAGGGCACTTGAATAAAAAAAAACAAAAAAAACTTCACCATAGTGCTACATGACCTTGGATGTCTAGCACATTTATTTGTTTTAACCATTAACCCGGGGACAATATGGACTGATAATATATAAAGCGACAACGATGGCGATGCCTGTAAAAGCACGAACCAATTGCATAGTAATGAATATTCATATCTATAATAAAAACGTATTGGTTGATATTGCGTGTCAGAGGGAGGAGCAAAGGCAGCTTACCAATTCTCCTTTCTTTT
>NC_051392.1:9675630-9685630 GCF_015228065.2 Penaeus monodon | reverse complement strand
CCGGAATCCCCAATAACTACCCTTAATATTCCTCCTTATACCCCTAATACTACTCCTAATACCCCTGATATCCCCACTAACACCCCTTATAATCCTTCTATTACCCCCAATATCCCTCCTAATACCCCTAATACCAATCCCCAATGCCCCTAATAGCTATACTAATACCCCTACTGTCCCCACTAATACTCCTAATATCCCTACTAATTATCCCAATACCCTTACTGATACCCCTAACAATCCCTACTTATACCCCTAATATCCCTCCTAATACTCCTCCTAATATTCCTAATATCCCTTCTATTTCCCCTAATATCTACTACTAATACCCCTAAATCCCTCTTAACTCTACTGATACCCCTAATATCCTCCTAATACTTCACTTCTCCTTTCCAAATACCCCTTGCGACCCTCATCCAGCATCCTCCACCATCCACCACCATCCACCAGTATCCTCCACCATCCTCCACCATCCACCAGCATCCTCCAGCATCCTCCAGCATCCTCCACCATCCACCAGCATCCTCCATCATCATCCACCATCCTCCAGCATCCTCCACCATCCACCAGCATCCTCCAGCATCCTCCACCATCCTCCACCATCCACCAGCATCCTCCACCATCCACCAGCATCCTCCACCATCCACCAGCATCCTCCAGCATCCTCCACCATCCACAAGCATCCTCCAGCATCCTCCAGCATCCTCCACCATCCTCCAGCATCCTCCACCATCCTCCACCATCCTCCAGCATCCACCAGCATCCACCAGCATCCTCTACCATCCACCAGCATCCTCCAGCATCCACCAGCATCCACCAGCATCCTCCACCATCCACCAGCATCCTCCAGCATCCTCCACCATCCACCAGCTTCCTCCACAATCCTCCACCATCCACCAGCATCCTCCACCATCCTCCACCATCCACCAGCATCCTCCAGCATCCTCCACCATCCACCACCATCCTCCACCATCCACCAGCTTCCTCCACCATCCTCCCCCATCCACCAGCATCCTCCACCATCCACCAGCATCCACCAGCATCCACCATCATCCACCAGCTTCCTCCATCATCCTCCCCCATCCACAGCATCCTCCACCATCCTCCCCCATCCACCAGCATCCTCCACCATCCACCAGCTTCCTCCACCATCCTCCCCCATCCACCAGCATCCACCAGCATCCTTAAGGCATCCACCAGCATCCTCCACCATCCTCCGCCATCCTCCAGCATCCTCCACCATCCACCAACATCCTCCACCATCCACCAACATCCTCCACCATCCCCCAGCATCCACCAGCATCCTCCACCATCCTCCACCATCCACCACCATCCTCCACCATCCCCCAGCATCCCCCAGCATCTCACCAGGGCCGGTGAGATCTCGCGTGTCGCTGGCGATCGCAATCCGGGAGAAGGCGGCGCCGCAGATCGACTAAGGCGACGGAGAGGAGGCGAAGACGGGCGGCGAGGCTGGCGGAGGCCGACGAGGCCATTCCTTCGGGAGATGAGGTCGCGGGAGGTCTGAGGCGGAGGGGGGGGGGGGAGGGAAAAGGGTGGAGGGGAAAGGGTGGAGGGGAAAGGGTGGAGGGGAAAGGGTGGAGGGGAAAGGGTGGAGGGGAAAGGGTGGAGGGGAAAGGGTGGAGGGGAAAGGGTGGAGGGGAAAGGGTGGAGGGAAAAGGGTGGAGGGGAAAGGGTGGAGGGGAAAGGGTGGAGGGTGGATGAGGACGAGTGGATGAGGAAAGGTGGAGGGTGGACGAGGGAAGATAGAAGAGGAAAGGTGGAGGGCAAAGGGTGGATGAGGAAAGGTGGAGGGTGGACGAGGGAGGATAGATGAGGAAAGGTGGAGGGCAAAGAGTGGATGATAAAAGGTGGAGGGTGGATGAGGACGAGTGGATGAGGACAAGTGGATGAGGAAAGGTGGAGGGTGGAGGATGGTCGAAAGGGGGGGAGGGGAGTCCACCCGCCCGTGGACCCTGGAGGTTAGGGGTGGATAGTGGGGGTGGATAGTGGGGGGGGTGAGAGTGTATGGTGGAGGTGGGGGGGGGATTGGTGGTGAAGAATAGAGAGCAAGACAGGAACGAAGAAAAGAGGAGAATAATTAGAGAAATTGAGGAGAAAAGAGGAAGAGGAGAACACGAAAAGAGATAAAAGAGAACACGACAAAGAGAAAAGGGAGAGAAACGGGGAACAAAGAAGAAAAAACGAGACGTAAAAGCGGATAGTCAAGGGGGGGAGGGTAACAAAAGAAGAAAAAGGGAAAAGTGGTCAAAGAAAAACAAAAAGGGGAGATAGATAGATAGATAGACACACACACACACACACACACACACACACACACACACACACACACACACACACACACACACACACACACACAAATATATATATATATATATATATATATATATATATATATATAGAGAGAGAGAGAGAGAGAGAGAGAGAGAGAGAGAGAGAGAGAGAGAGAGAGAGAGAGAGAGAGAGAGAGAGAGAGAGAGAGAGAGAGAGAGAGAGAGAGAGAGATAGATAGGTATATATATATAGAGAGAGAGAGATGGATAGATAGTTAGACAGACAGGCAGACAAACAAGTAGATTGATAAATAAACAGATAGTTGGATAGATAGATAAATAGATAAATAGACAGATAGATGGATAGATAGATAGATAGATAGATAGATAGATAGAAAGACATAGATAGATAGAGAGACTTAAACAAATAAGATCACTTACATGTATAAAAAAATCAAAATATCAGACAAAAAGCATTATTTAATCTTACGACCCTCTGGTTGAAGCAAAGTATTTTTTCACAAAGCAAATACCTCGGGTGCGCCACAAAACCCAGGTAAGAGAGAGGGACAAAGGTTTAACTAGTAGACGTAAGTATATACATATATATAGTACACACTACGTCTCAGTCAAGCCGTGTGAGTAAATATTTATACTACAGGTCCCTCAGTAGGCTGGAAGGAAGTAAACACAACCACACAGAAACACTGGTGGTTAGTTCCTAGAATTATGGGATTTATGAAATTTATGATTTATGATCTACCTCGATGGGGAGGTACATTTATACTAAAGAAAGCAAGAAAATCGGTTTCTCTGTCTGTCTGTCTCTTTCTCTCTCTCTCTCTCTCTCTCTCTCTCTCTCTGTTGGTGAACCTATGGCGAGGGACTCATGCTGTCCTGGCTGAAGGAGAGAGAGAGAGAGAGAGAGAGAGAGAGAGAGAGAGAGAGAGAGAGAGAGAGAGAGAGAGAGAGAGAGAGAGAGAGAGGACAGAGAGAGAGAGAGAGAGAGAGAGAGAGAGAGAGAGAGAGAGAGAGAGAGAGAGAGAGAGGAGAGAGAGAGAGAGAGAGAGAGAGAGAGAGAGAGAGAGAGAGAGAGAGAGAGAGAGAGAGAGAGAGAGAGAGAGAGAGAGAGAGAGAGAAGAGAGAGAGAGAGAGAGAGAGAGAGAGAGAGAGAGAAACAAAGAGGGAGAAAGAGAGAGAAAGAAAGAGAGGATGAACGAACGTAAAAGTGAAAGAAAAAAATAAATAAATAAAATAAAGCACACATCTTCAAGGCATATGACCACACGATAGAGGCTTTTGATGTCGATACTTTGCCCTAAGCTACGACTAGTGGACACGTGGAGCCATCTGTCGGAGAACAAGACCACCAAACGAGAAAGGAATGTGAATACGTGTGTGTTTCTGTGTATATGTCTCTTTCTTATTATTTTCTTATTTTCCTCCCCGTTATTTTTGTTATTTATTTGTCTTATTTTATCTTTTTTTGCGAGTGTTCTGGGATGGGTGGGATATTTACGTGTGTCAATTTTGGAGGAAGTTAATTAAGGGATCAGTCGACATTCTCAGTCAGTTCTGGTTACGTGGCTTTGCTTTCTGTTCGAGGCTTTGCTGTGTCGTTATGAAGCAGCATTCGGATTCGTAAGTTTGCTTCCATTTAGGCGCTCAGTCCAACATTTGATTTTATGTACGCACAGTCTCTCTCATACACACACACATATATATGTGTGCGTGTGTTAGTTAGTTAGTTAGTTAGTTAGTTAGTTAGTTAGTTAGTTAGTTAGTTAGTTAGTTAGTTAGTTAGTTAGTTAGTTAGTTAGTTAGTTTGTGTGTGTGTGTGTGAAGAAGAAAAAAACTCTCTTAGTAGTACACAGAACAATTACAAATTCTTTCTAAGAGTATTTTGGCTTTTTATGTTATTCCTCCTTTCTTATAAAAAAATCCAGTTTAATTTAAGGCTCATACTTATTTAAGAATGTTGGTAATTTAAATTGCTATGCTATATGTGGAGTTGTTCTGATTTTGCAATTTCCATTTCCTCATTACTCTCAACATTTCCTTTTTATTGAGACGCGATCGACAGTGGCCTTTTTTATATAATTCTTTTGAATATCTATTATCAACCATTTACATTTCTCGTCCATTTCCCTCTATCTACTTTTCACATCTACAATGCAACCCGGTTCTATTACGACCACTCTTTCTTTAATTTTCAATTTTCTTTTTTCCTTTAACAACTACCCTTTCTATGTCTAAAATCCTCGGCCATCCCTTACTCTAAATCACCCTCGTTTTTTTATCTCTCTCTTTCATTTTCTCTCCCGTTCTACCCATTCCTCCATTTATTTGGTTGTTGCATCAGTTCCTCTCCTCAATTGATCGCTTAAATTTCAGTACATAATTCTCTCCTCCTGTGTTATCATTTTCCATCTCCTCTTCACGTGCACTTTGTCCAGCATCCTCTCTGTTACATGTCTTTTTTTTTTATCTTTATCTCTAACCTATTTCTGTGTCTGAACCCTCGTTTCATTACTTTTTGATTCTGCTTTTCTGTTTTGTGTCTCCCCCACTGTTTCTCTGTGTTCGTTTCATTTACTGAATTATTTATCTAACATACATTGCATATCTTATCATATTCTGCACTTTACATCTGTTCTTGCAAGTGTGTATTTAACCTTAACTTCTTATCTGGTCAATGTTTATATCATATTGCACGATATACTATACCTGATGTTAGAAATATTTGCCTTGCTTTGCATGACTTGTCTCGCAAATGTATATATTATCTTGCACTGCATCTCTTATGTAGAAAAGAGGTATCTAATTTCGTGCTGTAAGCTATATCTTTAAAAAAAAAATCCTTCGCAAATCACCTTATGTTGAGCATGAACATTTTATTTTACGGTGTACATCTTATCTTGCAAATGCACTTCTTGTCATGCACTGTATCTAACCAAGAAATCCTCTGTATTGGTCCCTATCGCAAGCCGGATTCTGTTCACAACTGGTAATAATTACAGGATTTCTGGCTATGATTATATGATTTTGCAAGCTTAGCTTATATGAATTCATATAATTTAGTTATGCCGTTATGCAAATTCGTTATGTAAATTCATATGATTAGATTAGATGATTCAATCACTTGTCATTATTTCCATTCTTTCGCTCTTGATAATACGGCATAAATAAATGAATTATTGCATAAATATAAAATCTACCACGCGTGAACAATGTGAGAAAACAATAGTTAGAGCAATATGGATGAGAGATTAAAGCTGATGATTTTAAGCTTGGCTCGGTCGCATGCTGGGGTTGCAAGCTTGAAGTTTGGTTTTATCTGTTTAGCTAAATACATCGCCTTATTGTCTTATTTATTTATTTTTCTATTTTTATTTTATCCCGCCTTCCGGCGTAGAATTAGAAGTTGTTATTATGTTATTATTGTTGTTAATGCAAAATTACAGACCTTAAGAAGCGTTTTATTTTTAAGGGATTTTGCAGTCGTTGATTAAATATTCCATATATGCACATGATATATGTGTTTAAATAAGCCTCTACACACACACACACGTTCGACATTGTATAATAAAATGGCCTTTTGAGTAGCATCCCCGAAACTAACACTTTGATACATCCTTTACGCGCGCATTACTGAAACCCGTTTTATTAGCCTCTAGGTTGATACACTGTGATACACGCCGGCCAGCCAATCAGCGCGCGATATCCTTTCAGTATATACGGCTCAGTTGGAGATCGTATTTTCAGTAATTACGAATCGTATCGTGTGTTTCTTTAAATAAGATTTATGTAGGGAGATGCATAAAATGTGTCTGTGCCTTTTTAGCAGTTGGTTATATAAATGTTCATTCATCATGGCTAAAATTTGGTCAAGTTATGAAGGTCGCTGAAACGGCACTGTAAGAATATCCGAGTCATATCATGTAGTAATTCGGGTGAATTTCTTCAAAATCATTCATGGTGTAATCTTGCAAACTAAAGACATCAAAGAAAATACAGTGTATCTTGTTTTCTTGATATATTACAGGCACCAATATAAGTCAATACTAGTGATCCTTAGAATTATCCAGTTGTGTAAAATTCGGACTCACTGTGAACTGTTGTTGCCTCTTTGCATCAACATAATATATTATCTCCTCAATATCTGATATAATCTTAATAGTTCATACTAGTCATATTTCTCTCACAGATCTTGCTCTTTCAACTTGTATTAATTTGTTTAGGGAAATTCACAACTTATTAGAGAATCTACAACTAATTTATTAACTGTAAAGTATTATATATAGTAAACATGTAAAGTCAATCACATAAATTTATATGTCAATAATATAACATCTGAGTTCATTATAATCCAATACAATAATTATACCATATTAAATATCCATCTTTTAACTTTAACAAATAACTTGTCACTTTACTCTAATTGTTAACATACAAACTACATAATATAAATTTAAGCAAGCTGTTATTAATTAACCAATGTCAATGCTTAAAATAGATGTAAGCAGTTAATAAAAGAATTCCTTTCTTCACATACAATGATTGAAATCATAAACATATTTGTAAGCAAATTGAAATACAGAAATTAGTGAGAATTATATTTAGGCAAGATGAATTACTTATACCAAGTAATTTAAAATACTAAGTTAATGTCTTTACACAATTTCTAACTTAAACTCAAGATTATCTCCAGTAAAAAGTAAATGAGTACATTCTGAAAATGGACATAAAATGTCTTGTGCTTAATCAAGCAATCATAATACTGAATTAATATTGCTAAGCCGCAATTAACTCAAGCAAACTTATTCTAGGAAATACTTAATGATTACATACAAAACACAAACTTATTCTTACGCTCTACCGGAAATTAACAATCATCATCACTGTTAAGTCACACTTCCGTAGAGCTGAGATCTCGTAAAAGTAAATCATTAATTCCTTACTCTCTATGCTAACTCAATATATCAGTACACTTAGAATTCAAATCTATATGTCTTCAATTATATCATTCTTCAAACTTGACAATCATATCTATAATTATTCCATTATATAATTATTACTTCTAAACTGAACTTAGTCAGATACAATCTTTGGTCCTTTATATAGTCATACATCAATCAAGAAATACTTATAAACTACTTAATACACACTTTCCATAGCACATTCCCGTCCACCATGTTCCCCCTTAGACAAGAAACACTTAAACTGCTTCAATAGGGCTTACCCAAAAATGCCACCAAAGTGACATGGCTGCAAGGTGCTACCAGGGATGACTTTCAAGACCAACTCCAAACTCCTACTCCTCCGTTGGTCTGTCTCGACCCGTCTTTTATCCCCGCTATGGGGGCCCTTCCTGTCACACCCTTAGCAGTTATCATGAATATAATTATAATTTCTCTTCACTTATTCGAAAACTATCTGCGTCAGGACTTTCCTATGTCCCAGCAAATTTTCAACACTGTATTTATCACTTTAACTTTTGTCTATCTGCCTTCCGTGTTATTTTCTTGATACCCGACTTGAATATTGTGATATATCTAGTGATCGTCTCCAACTAGTTGTTTTCGTATTCGTGGCTTCTAGAAGCTTCTGTTAGTCATGGCGTGAACCACGCGCTCAGTTTGACGTCATGGGTCATCTTCCTGTTTACCATCTTTTCATCTGACCATTTTTTCTGGATTTCGCCCTCATCTTCGCCGTATTGTTCTATTTTCTGATGTTGCGACCGGATGGTGCGTCCGCTTTGCCTCGCGTTGTTTACGAATAATGCGTATCTGTCCACGACAGAACATGGAGCTCACATACGGTGGACACGATAAGATGGAAAACTTCAAACAACCACATTCCATATGAAGATCAATAGATGCAATAAGTAAAAGAAAAAATAAGATGGTTTGTTTGAATCTGAAAAATTCATTTCAAAGTTTCCACAACCTTGCGAACAAGAGAGTGGTGTGTAAGCAAAAAATATGAATCGCAGAGGAGTCAGGTACTTTTTTTCTATTTTATTTGAAATTCCCTGATGTTTTGCTTAATATGTATATATGTATATATATATATATATATATATATATATATATATATATATATATACATATATATATATATATATATATATATAAATATATAGTATATATATATATATATATATATAATATATATATATATATATATGTATATATATATATATATATATATATATATATATATATATATATATATATATATATATATATATATATGTAGAGTGTGTGTGTGTATGTGTGTGTGTGTGTGTGTGTGTGTGTGTGTGTGTGTGTGTGTGTGTGTGTGTTCCGGCATATTAAGTAGCTTGGCGTGTTTACCGATTTTTTATTTATTTTTTTTATGCGAAATAGAGAAGGAAACTTTTTCTTTCTTTAAACCTTTGTATGTGAGAGGAAATATCGATACCTGCGTGCTTTGTTGCCACCACGAGCCATCGCCAAACAACGTAAACAAGTGTGAGGAGTCAAAAAAATGCTACAAAAAAAAGGTTTAAAACAAATGATACAGATTCCAACGACAAAAAAAAAAAAAAAAAAAAAACGGTTGTATTCATACCCCCCCCCCCCAAAAAAAAAAAAAAAAAGGACGATATCAAAAATCACGAAATTTATATCTAAAACAAACAGACAAACAAACATTTCAATTCCACATTCTCTTCACGTTTCATTCGTTCTCCCCCCTTTTTTCTCTCTGAAAATTGGATTTTTTTCCCTATTTTTTTCATGATTTTCCGAACAACGCAGATAGCGAAGCAAGATCGACCCATGTGACTCCGAGTTAGCAAGAGCGGAAGTCTGTAAATTCAGTTGAGTAGTTCTAGTTCGAACAGCGTGTCCGAAACACATGTCCGCACTACTCGAGGAAGTTGGAGTGCGGATAACTGACATGCAATTCAAATTCTGGTGACAGATTCGGAACGCAGACATTTCGCTGAGGATTAAATCTGCGATGGCTCTGTTCTCTCTCTCTCTCTCTCTCTCTCTCTCTCTCTCTCTCTCTCTCTCTCTCTCTCTCTCTCTCTCTCTCTCTCTCTCTCTCTCTCTCTCTCCTCTCTCTCTCTCTCCTCACTCTCTCTCTCTCTCTCTCTCTCTCTCTCTCTCACTTTCGTTCGCTTATTCTCTCTCGCTCGATCATTCTTTTCTCTCTCTCTCTCTCTCTCTCTCTCCGGAGCATTTCATTTGCAAATTTATTTAATATATTTCCGTATGTCTATCAAAATGACAAGAATAACAACCCATAACAGGAATATCAAAACAACAAAAGATTGAGTGATTATAATACAGATGTTTATGATAAAGAAAATGATATGCCGGTAATGATTATGATAATGAAATTGAAGATGATGAAAGCTATGAATGAAATAATGATAATAATGAAATTATTATTATTATTGCCATTTCCATTACGATCTCATTAGAATGAATAACATGACTGACATGGACAAAGGTAGTTTTATTACAAGAAACTTTCTCGGTAACATGTATTTCCTTGAATTTATCTCTGGATGAGATGATAATATAGAAGGGAGAAGGAGAAGTGAAAACAGAAAATACCCAAAGAAGAAGAAGAAGAAGACAGGCAGAAGAAGAAAACAGGGAGGAAAAAACAAAATAAACAAAATAAGAGAAACACGCAGAAGAACAAGAAGAAAAGGAAGGAAA
>NC_051392.1:9640630-9653130 GCF_015228065.2 Penaeus monodon | reverse complement strand
CCATGCCCTTATATTTTTTTTTTTTTTCATTGTACTATCCCTTTTTTTTTAATATTTTTCAAAAAAAAAGTAGAAATTTGTAATTTTAATTTTCTCACAAGAAATTTTTTGAGGAAGAAAAAAACAGAGAAATTTTAGAGCAGTAAGGTGTCAAAAAAGCAAGGGAAAGGGTAAAAAGGAACCAAGACAAAAATTTGAACATAGAAAAAGGGTACATAATATTACACACACACACCACACCCCCAAAAACACTCACACACCACAACACCACACACCACACCACACCCACACACACCACACAACCCCACACACACACACCACACACACCACCACACACACACAACACAAACCAAAATTAATAATTTTTATATATTAATATATATAAAATATATAAACAACACAACACACACCACACATACACCACACAACACAAAACACACACACACACACAACCACATATTTATATATATTTATTATATATATTATATAATATATTAAAAATACTACCACACACCCACCCCACCACACACAACACACCCACCCCAACACCCCCACCACCCAAAACACACAACACACCACACCCACACACACCCGCACGCACACCACCACCCCAACCCCCACACCCACACACCACACACATATAATATATATATAATATATTTATAATATATATATATATATACATATACATATATATATATACATATATACACACTTATGCTTACATATGCATGTATGTTTATATCTGTCCATTTATCTACCTACCTATATCTATCTACCTATCTATATCTATCTATCTATCTATCTATCGATCTATCTATCTATCTATATGTGTGTGTGTGTGCATAACATAACCGACATACATTCCATCCTCAATCTAATCACTTTTAAGCTCCTCGATATGATAATAAGCTTAAATTGACAATGATATTCGACACTTTTTTCGTCAACAGATACAGTCAGCTTTCGATAATATTGACAACTATTGTTATATTATTCAGTTAGTAGTAATTATAATGGAAATCATGTTTGTCCTTAGCTTTAATTTGATAACTCGTTTCATGTTTTATATATATATATATATATATATATATATATATATATATATATATATATATATATATATATATATATATAGAGAGAGAGAGAGAGAGAGAGAGAGAGAGAGAGAGAGAGAGAGAGATAGATAGAAAGATAGATAAATAGATAGATATATAGATAGATAGATAGATAGATATATATGTGTGTGTGTGTGTGTGTGTGTGTGTGTGTGTATGTATATATAAATATATATCTTTTTTTTTCTTTTTTTTTTTTTTTTCTTTTTTACGTGATAATTTTGAAAGCAAAGTTCTCATCTTTTCTCTGATTACTTTTTTCTTTTACTTTCTTTTTCGCATTTTTTCTGCTTCTTTTTTGTACTATTTCCTTTTCTTTAAATTTCTTATTTTGGCGTCTTTCTCTTATTTTCTCATTTCTTTCTTGTGTCGTTTCATTTAATTTTCTCTTTTCATTTTTCCTCTCTTTTCTTTTCTACTTCATTTATTTTTTTCTCTCTTTTCTTTTCGTTCTATCTCTTTCTTGTTTCATTCCTTTTTCTTTCCCCCTTTTCCTTCATCTTATATTAAAAACGGCCTTTTTCGTCTTTTTTTCCTTCTTAAAAAATGCAAAACATTTTTCTCTTTCCTTTATCAAATAATCATACTTTTGGGTCTGTATCTGGTGTTCTATCTTATTTTCTCGTATTTTTTCACTTCCCTGCTGTTCTCTATTATCAATGTTTAGTCTGTTTTCTCTTATCTCACCTCTTTCTCTCTCTCTCTCTCTCTCTCTCTCTCTCTCTCTCTCTCTCTCTCTCTCTCTCTCTCTCTCTTTCTCTCTTTCTCTCTCTCTCTCTCTCTCTCTCTCTCTCTCTCTCTCTTTCTCTCTATCTCTCTGTCTATGTCTCTCTCGCCTCTCTCTCTCTCTCTCTCCTCTCCCTCACCCCTTTACCTCTCCCCTCCTACCTCTCCCTTTTTACCTCTCCCCTCCTACCTCTCTCTTTTACCTCTTCCCCCCTTCCTTTCCCACTCTCCTATTCCTCCATCTCTCCCCCATACCTCTCCTTTACCCTCCCCCCCCCTCGACCAACCTGCTCACTCCATGATGCCAACGGATTCTTGACGATAAAAGTTGCACACTCACCCGGGCGAAAATCATTTCCCTTGACGCAGTAAATGGGAAACTCGATGGAGAATCTTCAACAGACAGCTTGAAAAGAGGGGAGGTGGGGGTAGGGGTAGCTGTAAGGGGGGTTGGGCGTGTGGGTGAGGGTTGGGGGTGTGGGTGAGGGTTGGGATGTTACTGTGGGGGTAGGTGTTGGGGTTGGGTGGGGGTAGGTGTGGGGGTGAGAGGGGTAGAGAGGGACAGAGAGAAGGGATGGGTAGGGGTGACAGAAAAACGGGGGTTGGAGTGGGGGTGAAAAGAAGAGGGCGGCGGAAAGAGGGGGTGGAGATTAGGGTGGGGTGGGGTTGGGGAGGAGGAGTAGAGAGAGAAGGTGACAGGAAAAAGGGGGATAAGAGAGGAGAGATGAAGGGTAGAGGGAAAAGGTATCGGAGAACGAGATAGATATGGGAGGAGGAGGGGAAGGAGAAGGAGGGGGAGGAGGAGGAGGGGGAAGATGGAGACCTGGAGAGACATGGGGAGGAAGATGGGGAAAGGAAGGGAGAGAAAATCTAAGAGAGGGAAGGATGAGAGAGAGAGGAAGTAGAGGAGGGAAGAATGAGAAGAATGTTAAGACGGCAGAAGAATGGGAAGAAGGAAACAAAGGAAAATAAGAAGAAAGAAAGAAAGAAAAAGGAAGGACGGGATGAACAGGCAAGGAGCCATCCACCCCCCCCCCCAACGAGACGAGAATATTATCTGGTGTCTTTAAGTACAGGATGGGGCGGAGGCTGATCCTTGAGGCCTATAAAAAAAGGGGGTAGTAGCCTCGAGCCCCCCTACAGGCCGTCGTAGCCCCCGTCAGTGGTAGCCCTCATAGCCTGTAGCCCTCCATGCCCGCGAACGGAAGGAAGGACCTCGCTTAAGACTTTACGAGGTTATAAAACAGGTTCCCTTCCGCCTCCAAGCCAACTAGGGCTACCTCCTTCAGAAGCTTTCAAGGACCAGGATTCAATGTATGACTATGGGAGGGTTCTGGGTTCTGGGACGCAAGGCTCTAGAATGAGAGGCTCTAGAGGGTAAGGTTCTAGGAAGCAAGATTAGCCTGAATGAGATTCTAGAAATTAGGGTTCCAGGTTCTAGAGGTAAGGTTCTAGGAAGCAAGATTAGCCTAGAGAGAGACTCTAGAAATTAGGGTTCCAGGTTCTAGAGGTAAGGTTCTAGGAAGCAAGATTAGCCTGAATGAGATTCTAGAAATTAGGGTTCCAGGTTCTAGAGGTAAGGTTCTAGGAAGCAAGATTAGCCGAGAGAGAGACTCTAGAAATTAGGGTTCCAGGTTCTAGAGGTAAGGTTCTAGGAAGCAAGATTAGCCTTAATGAGACTCTAGAAAAATAGGGTTTCCAGGTTCTAGCGGTAGGTCTTAGAAGCATATTAGCCTTAATGAGATTCTAGAAATTGGTTCCAGGTTAGAGGTAAGGTTCTAGGAACGGGATATCCAAATGAGACTCTAGAAATTAGGGTTCCAGGTTCTAAGAGGTAAGGTTCTAGGAAGCGAAGTTGACGAGAGATTCTAGAAGGTAGTGTTCCAGATCTAGAGGTAAGGTTCTAGGAAGCAGATTTTGCCTAATTGACTCTAAGAAATAGTGGTTCCAGTCTAGAGGTAGTTCTAGGAGCAGATTGGACGAGAGATAAGATTTCTAGATGTAAGGTTCCAGGTTCTAGAGGTAAGGTTCCGGAAGCAAGATTAGCCTAGAATGAGACTCTAGAAGACCGGGGTTTGGGATGCAAGGTTCTAGAGATAAGGTTCTAAGATGCAAGATAAGTCTAAAAAAAAAACACTAGAAGATAAAGTTCTAGGATACGAAATAAATCTAGAATGAAAATCTCTACGAAGTTAAGTTCCGGAATGCCAAAATACCCAGACGAAAGACTATAGGACGCAAGATCCCCATGCAACTTGCATCCATGAGGGCGAGCTTGCAACATCCTGTCCATTAAGGAGACAGGAAGTCATTACGATCTCCTTCCCCATTAGCCTCGAGTTAGAAGGAATCTAGAGAGAACGTCTAAGGCAGGGGGGTCGTCACTCGAAGGAGGAGATTAGTGGTTGATGGAGAGTAGGCGTAGGAGGAGGATGAGATGATTGGAGGAGAGATGAAGATGAGGCCCATGAGGCGGATACTAGGGGAGAGTGGAGGAGGCTGCGTGGGAGTATGTATTCGTACGGCGTCCCAGGTATGAATCTGCGTCTGCGTAGTGGCATGAGGAAATTTCTTATGATGATGATGATGATGATTGAGTGATGATGGTGAGGCTTCGGAGGAGGCGGCGAGCCCGGCTGCGGTATGGAACGAGGCGCCGGACGTAGGCCCGTCGGCGCGGACGGTGAAGTCGTAAGAGGAGGCTATGTTATATGTCGGAGGAGGAACATGGGTAATAGTACGGAGGCGGGGGCGGACGGAGGAAGATGGATGCTGACATGTTAGCTTCTGCGGCGCGGTGCGGTCTGTCGCGGTAAGCCGTCGGCGGAGGCGGATGGAGGCGGCGGAAGGGAGAGGAACACGTAGGCGAGGAGGACGCGGTGAGGCGGCCTGGGCAGCGGGAAGGAGGAAAAGGAGGCCTAGGAGTAGGGGGAGGCGGATGGGAGGCGAGGCGGAGGCGCAACGGAGGAGGGATAGAGGAACCGGCGGACGAGGAGGGGAGGCAGAGGAGGAGGGGAGGAGGAGGCCGCGCGGCGGAGAAGGCGGGCGGAAAGGAGAGGAGGAGGAGGAGGGGGAAGAGGAGGATGAAAAAGGAGTCGGAGGGAGGGAGGAGAGGCAGGAGGAGATGCGGAGGAACCGAGGAGCGGCGGAGGAGGGGCGTAGAGGAGGTGGAGGAGGGGCGGGGCACCGCGGAGGACAGGAGAATGAGATGGAAGAGGAAAAAGGGTGGAAGAGGAGGAGGGGGGGGGGGTAGGAGAAGGACAAGGAGGAGGAGGAAGCGGAGGATGAAGAAGAGAACGAGGAGGAGGAGGAATTAGGTTGAAGGAGGGAAAGGATGAGGACGAGGAATAGGATGAAGAAGAGTGGAGGAGGAGGAGGAAGAGGAGGAGGAGAAGTAGAAGAAGGAGGAAGGGTAGGAGGATGAGAAGGAAGAGGAGGAGGAGGAAGACGAAGAAAAAGAAGAAAAAAAAGAAGAAGAGGAGGACGAGGAGTTGGAGGGGGAGGAGGGGAATAGAACGATGAGCAGGAGGAGGGGAGAGAAGAGTTAGGAGGAAGAGAGGACGGGAGAGAAGACTAATAAGAAAGAGGATAATGAGAAGGAGGTGGGGGAAGAAGAGAGGGGGAAATGAGGAGCAGGAGGAGGAGGAGGTGAGGGAAAAGGGTAGGAGGGGAGGGCTGAGGAAAGAAGATAGGGGAAGAGGAGGAGGAGGATGAGGAGAAGGAAGAGTAGGAGGAGGAAGAAGAAGATGAATAAAAGAAGAAATAACAGAACGAAGATAAGAAGAAAAGGGGGAAGAGGGGTATATACGATATATAGATAGAGAAAGATAGACAGATATTATATATATATATATTATATATATATATCTATATATCTATATATATATCTATTATATATATATGTTCATTTATCTATCTACATGAAGAGAGAGGATAGGAGAGAGCGAGAGAGAGATAGAGAGAGAGAGAGAGAGAGAAGAGATAAAAGATCGTTATATAATAGGGAAAGAAAAAAGAGAAGTAATAGATAATAGATAGATAGATAGAATAGATCAATAGATAGATAGATAGATAGATAGATAGATAAAGAGGAGAGAGATAGAGAAAGAGAGGAGAGAGAGATAGAGAGAGAGAGAGAGAGCGAAGAGAGAGAGAGAGAGAGAGAGAGAGAGAGACAGAGGAGGACAGAGCGAGAGAGATAGAAGAGAGATAAATAGATAGACAGATAGATAGAGAAAGAAAGAAAGATAGATAGATAGGTGGATAGATAGACAGAAAGACAGACAGAGAGAAAGAGAGAGAGAGAGAGGGAGAAACAACATTAAAACAACCACATCCCTACCAAAACAGCATCACATTTTGACAAATCTTCGCTCTTCCGGGATGAAAATGAGCAGGATGCTGTAACTTCTTCTGCACTCTTTAATGAATCTCAATGGCATCAGCATCCCTCACATTAAAATCATTTGCAACAAGCTTTTGCAAGATGCATTGGATGATAGAATGGTCGTCCTTGCTTGTGATAACCGGAAGGTCTTGCTTGTGTTTTAATGAAGTAGTGAATCGATGAATAGATAGTTAAATGATAAGAATAATGATGATAATAATGGTAATAGTAATGATAATAATAATACTATCATATTATTATAATTACTAAAATAAATAATACTGAATACTTCATAATAATAAGCTCTAATGATCTAATAATGAGATGATGATAATATAATAATATAATATATCTAATAATAATAATACTAATAATAATGATAATATAATAATAATGATAATGTAGTAATAGTAATACTACTAGGTCCTAATCATACTATAATCATCTAATATCATAATAGATGATATAATAATATGAACCTGACTACTTCTCATAATACTATAATCTACTCAATATGCTAAGTAATCATAATATCTAATAATACTGGTGCGTTACTCATGATAATACTAACAATCATGATGTGATTTGAATGCTGATGCTGATTTGATACCATCACTCCTAATGGTCCTCCTCATCCCATACCTCCTCTATATCCTTCCTAATCCGACTCCTCCTAATAGTACTCATCCTCTCATCATCTATATTATTACTTCTTATTCATTGTTCTTATTCTTATTTAATTATTACTTCTTATTCATTATGATATCATTATATTCTTATTCTTATGTTCTTATTATTCATAAAATAATAATATCATGATCTAATTCTCCTAATACCAATGGTAATGCTCCTGTACGATGCTGCTCCTGTACTGACAATGATAATGATGATAATGGATAATAATAATAATAAAAAAAAATAAGGATAATAATGATAATGATAAAAGATAAACAAATAGATGAAAAAAATCGATGGAGCTGCATCTACGTGGATATCTAAACTATATTGTTATGCATTATAGTGAAATATGGTGTTTTCATCATCATCATCATCATCATCAAGGGGCTAACGCCGACGGGGGCGCATGACCGCATCCACCCTTCGCTTCCAGCCACGAGGATCCCTCGAGCTAGTCCTCCGGGCAGGCATCAACGGCCCATCTCTATTCCTCACGACAGTCCCTCGTCGAGCTGCCCAGCCATGATCTCCTAGGACGTCCACAGGTCTCCTCCACCCAGTTTTGTCTCGTCAGAGAGACAACCTGGTGAGGCATGGTCGTCCCATAGGGAGGCGAGCTAGGTGGCCATATAGCCTGAGTTGGCGATTCCCGGATTTCAAGACCAGGTCCCATGCCAAGTCTCACGGTGTAACCGCCGGTTGGACACGTGGTCCTGCCAACTGTCCCCCATGATCCGTCGAGGGACTTGTTACAAAAGGCATCACGGCGGAGACGCCAAGGCCACTGGATAGAGGTCCATGTTTCGCTTCCATAGAGCAAAACTGGAAGTAGCAAGGCCTTAAGACACGCAGCTGTGTGTCCTTCTGCAGTAGGTACCGACATCCTACACAAAACGCTCTTGTTGATTCGAGTTCATGGCTCCGTTGCCAGATCCAATCGCTACTGACTTCCTGGTCTGACACCAGAGATATGGACTACGCTACGAGGTATGAAAACTTTCTGTGACTTCACGTCACCTCGCCGCAAGCATGGGATCGACTGAACGGGTTCCCTAACAAGGCCCCCAAAGTGCCCCCCCCCCCCTGAATCTTGGTCTTGGTCCCAGGAGATACCTCTCACCCTAGGGTGCCTCATTGGCTAAATGCATCAGAGCCGCCACAAGTGACTCAAGGACTCAGATAGGATGGCAACCGTCGGCAAAAGTTCAATGTCCCACCTTAGTATTGCCTAGTGTGGCTCCGCACTGATTTGGCTAGTAGCTCGCCCCATTATCCCATCCATACGTGTTGAAAGTTGGGTGCAAGGACACACGCCTTGGCCACCCCTGAATTAACATGGAAGAGTTCGGACATACCCCCCACCACACTTTAAGCCTTTCAGTACAGTATAAGAGGCTTGCTAATCTGGGCCAATAATCTGTGTCGGAATTCCCCGTGAGCTCAGGATCTCCCCATAGCGGATTCCCGATGACCGAGTCCAAACGCCTTCTTGAGTCGATGTACGGCATGCAACCCCCGACCAAACTCACCACGGCGTTCCAACAATTATTCGAAGAGCGCTAGTATATGGTCCTTATTGTGCACTTGCCGGAGGTAATCCAGACTGCTCCGGTCTCTGTGCCTCAGTATGGTTGCGGATCCGTTTTTCAGAAGAATGTGAGCGGAACCTTGCCTGGTACCTGAGCAGTGTAATGCCGCGGTAGTTGCTACAGTCCCATCGATCCCCTTTCCCCTTCCCAGAGAGGTGATGACCACGCCCCTCAGCAGGTCAGGGGAATGGTACCAGACTGGCAAATGGCAGTCATAGACTTATGCAGGCCTCCGAGCCATAGTTCACCCCCAGCCTTTAGCAGTTCAGCAGGATATTCACATATGCCTGCAGCTTTCCCACTCTTCAGCTTGGAAATCGCCGCCTAACCTCTGTTTTAGGGTAGGAGGTTCCTCGCTATGATGGTGGGTCCGTCAACAAAGGCACTGAGACAGTCGCTTGCAAATCCAAGCTAACTGTTGGAGGATCCACCTGGTACAACGTTCAAAATACTCAGCCCAACTTCACGAACCCCGACATGATCGAGATGATCCGTACCATCCCGCTGATTCACCCTGCAGTCCCTCTGTGAGGAGGGCTTAGGTTTCAGTTTAGAAGGGCTGGTAGGCATGGCGAGGTCTTTACCCAAGAACTGGCCTTCGACCTCCTCAGCAACATTCCTGATGAACTGTTTCCTTTCCTTCTCAGCAGTGTCCGGGCCCTACGCAACATGACGGCGCAAGAACTTTGATTTCCCCATTCAGCGAGCCTGCGACACCTTTCCAGTGGCCTCTAATGTCTCCAGGGAGATGGTTATGTCTTGCCCTTGTCCTTGGGCTATAAACGCCAATGGACTCCTGAGCTCTTCGAGTGTTTACGCGCATTGAATGACTCCCACAGAGCACCTGGATCATCAGGTTCTGGTTTCTGAGAATCGGTCAGAGACTGCCGTGGCGAACCCCGGCCACAGACACTCCTCCTCCCTTAGATCCCTGTCCAAGTAAACACCTTAGGGTGGCCACTGGAGGGACGGGGGAGTTTTGAAGTTGGACCAGCAGGGTACCACAGCAGGCCTATGGTCGGTGCCACCGAACTCAGCACGCCGGTAGACCCTGCAGTTCTGAGGATCCGCCCTCGCGTGCTGACAAGACTGTGGTTGACTTCCTTGGCCCTGTACCCGTAATCGTTACCAGTCCAGCGAGGCGGGTTGGAGCGCTGGTACCAGAGCCATAGATCCTCATTTTCTGGGACATAGCAAAGTCCCGGCAGAAGGAGGCTATTCCGCGTCTGGGACATCCCTTCCCAAGCCATGGGGGCCGACAGACATCCTCGTACCAGCTCGGTCACAGCCGGATACCGCATTGAGTCGCCCAGAACAATGCGAATGTCTCGCCGGGGCATTGTCTGCCACAGATGCGAGTTTGGGCGTAGAACGCCCTTTCACATGGTTTTATGTACTCGTAGGAGCGTATACAGCAATGAGAGACTGAAGCCAAAAGCATGCTCAGTCTCATGCCATGATACGCTCATCACCGGTGTCACCTCGACTACCGCAGGCTGAAGTCGACTGGAGATGGCTATGCTACACCTGGAGGTGGTGACCATCGCTTGCGTCCGACAGTAGTAGGTGTACCCACCACGCTGATGTGCCGCTAACCAGGTCTGCTCACCTCTGAGAGGGCAGCCACCTCAACTCCCAGTCCTTCATTCCCGCGATAGAGAGGTACCCGCTCATCCCTGCCCAAGGACCGGATGTTCCAACAAGCGCCTACCCGGAAAGCACGCCTGAGGTTAAGCCTCTGGGTTGTCATCTGGTGCACGCCACCATCTGCCCCCCCACCCAACACAGCCCCAGATAAGGGGGGCGGCAGGCTGTGGGAACCGCCTATCAACCTTTGGGTTCCCCGAGTGGCTTTCCCCCACAAGCTTCATGTTGTGGGTTTTGGCGCCTGCCGGGGCGCAGGGCGGGACGAGTAACTCTCGTCCCAATCCTGCACCTGACATTTGCCCTCCAGCGGGACCCACAGCCCTCTTTACTACTTGCTGGGTGGGAGACAACAACCCATCCCCCCAGCATTACCCTTCATCCGTGACGTTGCCAGAGGGTCATTTCCTGGGGTGGGAGGGAGGACTGGCAAGGCCCACCTCCCCCGAGCCGCCCCATTACCTCCAGGTGGCTAGGGGCAGATTTGGTAACGGATCCGAGCGTGGCCACCTGCCGGTGGGCATAACTCCGTACCTCTTGGGCCTCCTGCGGCTCCGAGATTCCCCCCACAGTTTTATCGCCTGGGACCGCAATACCTAAGTTACACCTGGGGTGGCCACGAGGATGCACTGCAGAAGTCTTAATGATTGAGAGCTGTGACCTGGCAGGGGAGACGTTATGCGGAAGCTGCTCCCTTTTTCGCACTGGCTACAGGGGGGGAAGCCTGCAAGCGAGAAGGCATGCAAGCACTTTAACACTATCTAGGCTACCACACCATCGCTTCACATCACCATGCACGTGAAGCACCCACCCATATGGTGTTTTCACTTATGTTCAATTCTGACTGTATCTGTGGTACCTCTCGTGCTTAAGATCTGTTGCATGGTTTGCGTTTGTTTCTCTCTCTCTCTCTCTCTCTCTCTCTCTCTCTCTCTCTCTTCTCTCTCTCTCTCTCTCTCTTTTCTCTCTCTCTCTCTCTCCTCTCTCTCCTCTCATCTCTCTCTCCTTCCCTCTCTCTCTCTCTCTCTCTCCCTCTCTCTCTCTCTCTCTCTCTCTCTCATCTCTCTCGTCTCCTCCTCGTCTCTCTCTCTCTCTCTCTCTCTCTGTGTGTGTGTGTGTGTGTGTTGTTGGTGCGTGTGTGTGTGTGTGTGTGTATGTTGTGTTTGTTATGTGCACTCCCCCCCCCCCCCTCTTCTCTCTCCTCTCTCCTCTCCTCGTTCCTCTCTCGCGCTCTCTCCTTCTCCTCTCTCTCTCTCCTCTCTCTCTCTCTCTCTCTCTCTCCGCGCTCCATTCCCCCACCTCTCGCCCTCTCTCTCTCGTCTCCTCTCTCTCTCTCGTCTCTCCCTCCTCTCCCTTACCTCCCTCCCTCCTTCCCCCTCTTTTCCCTCCTCTCTCTCCTTCGGTCTCTCTCTCCCTGTCCCTCGCTCTCGCTCTCTCTCTCTCTCTCTCTCTCCTCTTTCCCTCCGTTTCTCACTCTCGGTCTCTCTCTCTCTCTCTCTCTCTCTCTCTCTCACACTCAATCTCTCTCTCTCTCTATCCTCATCCTTTCTTCTCTCTCTCTCTCTCTCCTCTCTTCTCTCCCCCCACCTCCTCTCTCTCTCTCTCTTTCTCTTCTCTCTCTCGTCTCTCTCCCTCTCTCCCTCTCTCTCGTCTCTCATCTCTCCTCCTCTCTCTCCTCCTCTCTCTCCTCTCTCGTCTCTCTCCTCTTCCTCCTCTTGCCCGTCCTCTCTCCTCTCTCTCTCTCTCTCTTCCTCTCTCTCTCTCCTCTCTCTCTCCTTCATCTCTCTCTCTCTCTCTCTCCTTCCCCCTCTTTCCCTCTCTCTCTCTCTCCCCTGCTTTCACTCTCCCCTCCCATCTCTTCCGCATTCCTCGGAGCTCTCACGCAGGTCATCCAACTCCGATCCTGAGGGAATAGCATATCCATTAACCTCCAGGGAAGATGGCCGGGGCTTTTTCCTTCGAAGGGCTAAGGTTTGGGGAGAGAGAGGGAAAGGAGGATGGAGGGGAGGGGGAGGGAAGAAGGTAGGGGAGGGGGGTTAGCTCTCTGGGTGTTCTGCATGTGCTTTTTGTTTTTATTTTCGATGTTATTTTCTTTTTTTCTTGGTCTCCTTTCTTTTGTTTATTATTTTGTGTTTCTGTTTTTAACTCTCTCTCTCGGTCTTTATCTCCCTCTCTCTCTCTCTCTCTCTCTCTCTCTCTCTCTCTCACTCTCTCACTCTCTCTCATTCTCTGTCTTTATCCCCCCCTCTCTCTCTCTCACTCTCTCTCTCTCTCCCTCACTCACTCTTTCTCTCTGCGAATATGTGTGTGTGTGCCTCTATCTATCTATCTATCTATCCCTCATGTAATCTCGTTCCC
>NC_051392.1:9618887-9621387 GCF_015228065.2 Penaeus monodon | reverse complement strand
GTAGTACAAGTTACGGCAGTCACTAAAATTTTACTAAAAATATACTAAATGGTAGCGCAAGTTAATAAAATGGTACTAAAAATAGCTGGTACTAAAATCGTACTAATTATACGTGGTGCTAAATGGTTCAAGTTAAACCAGATAATAAAAGGGACAATTCAAGCCCAATTAGATAAATCAAGCAACAAACAGCACTCCCTTAAGCGCTAAATAACACTCCTTACATCGCATAATTCGCAATCATGAACACGAACGTACATCAACCCCCCCATACCCTTTCCCCCTCTAACACCACCCTCCCCCCTCCACCCTCCCCCACCAGTAAGGAAAGGGAAAAGGGAAAAATACCTGAATGATTACGGCCCCTTCGCGGACAAAATTTAGCCAGCCAGAACCTTTAAATGGAAGATTCGTTTACCCGAGGGACACATAACGGGATGGCGCCGCCTCTTTCCGCGCCCGGCGATTTATTGTTCATCTCTCTGAGGATTTTCGTGAGTTATTTTTTGGGGGTGCACTTTCTCGATTTTTTTTCTGTCTCTATCTGTTTAGCTGGCCGTCTATCTACATCTATCTACATCTATATCTGTATATGTATAGATTTATTTATATCATATCTGTATATATATATATATATATATATATATATATATATATATATATATATATATATATATATGTATGTATGTATGTATTTATGTATATGTATGTACATATATATATATATATATATATATACATATATATATAATATATATATATATATATATATATATATATATAATATATATATATATTATGTATATATTATATATATATATATATATATATATATTATATATATTAATATATATATATATATATATATATATATATATATATTATATATTATATTATATATATATATTGTCATACAATACATTCTATAAATATCAATATTAGTAGTATCCCATATCATATCGTATATATAATATAATATATATATCATATATAATATACAGTATAGTGTATCATATATTATACACCAAGACAGTGATATAATTTGTCATGTTAGACCGTACTATTTCTTGTTATTTGACTGTGCTTCATGTATCATGATAATAATTGATGCACTTATCTCCTATATTCGTGTCTAGCCAATACATTTCCTTTTCCACTTCTTAGTGCGTCCCTCTCTCTCTCGTCCTGCTTGACTGCAAGCTGCTCCACGTCTGGCTCGCCTCCATACGCGTGTTATGTCCCTTCTTCAGTAGCGTCGTCTGTCTGCTTCTGTCTGACACCTAGGACCACGTAGCGTCTATCATTATGCTATCCTTCTGTCTGACCGTCTATAGTTCTGCTCTTGTTCTGCTATCTCTTCCTCCATTTTCTTTCATATATCATTCTCATCTCTCCTCCTATCTGCTCTCTACATTCTTTCTCTCTCTCTCTTCTCTCATCTCACTTCTATCATCTTCTTCTGTTCCTCTCTCCATCCTCTCTCTCCTATCTTCTTATCATCTACTACTATCTATCTATCTGTCTGTCTGTCTGTTTATCTATAGGTCTAGCTAGCTTGTTAGCTAGCTATCTCTTTCCTACCATTTTTTTCTTTTACATTATATATCAATATTTCAAACCTTCCCATCCTATCTGAGCTCTTTACATATTTATATCGATTTTCGTTATCAAAATTGCAGCTTTTGGTATCACTTTTACTGTTCACACTTTCATCAGCATACAGCTCTCTCTCCTATCATTAGCTATATTGATACGTAACAGACCTCTTCGCATCAATATTCTAGCTCTATTGTATCAGAATTGCAGTCCTTTGGGCCAGAATTGCATTAGTATAGCAACCTTTTGCATTTGTAACATGAGGTTTAGGTACCAGTTTTATAGAACTTTGTATTACAGTGTAGCTCTAAGTATCCCCATGTGAGTGATTTGCATCTGAATGGTAGCTCTTTGCAACAATTCTTTGACATTAGTATTACAGCTCTTTGTATCAGTACCACAGCCCTTTATAACTCTCAGAATAAAGCCCTTTGCATGTGTGTATACAAATTCACGCATATGGTTTCCATCGGAACTTATATCTTTACTGCAGAATCCTTGAGATGAAGTTATAGCTCCTCATTTCCCTGTCAGCGCTATATATATATAGCTTGGTTTGTAATAAGTGCGTCTGCCTCGACTTTTCACATTAAGCAACACACAGTCAAGCCATTCTGTGTCATGTTCCAAGGTTCCGGTTTCGTCATTTGCTCCGTCGGTGAATTGTGTTTCAGTAATGGTTATCTGAGACGAAAATGTGTATGAGAGAGATAGAAGAGATGAATTGAAAGAATATATACATGCCTTTTATATGACAAATTAGATCAATAAAAAGAAATTGGTAAAATCTGATACTTATAGATTATTACAAGTAAAAAGGGTTTGCTGATGAACGGTTTCCATAAGTCCACTGATTACTATTGATCAGAAAAATTGGTTGCAGTTACTGGTTTTCTTAAGTCGC
>NC_051392.1:9581387-9586387 GCF_015228065.2 Penaeus monodon | reverse complement strand
GTCTAGCTAACAAATTATATTTTTATGTATGTATCTATATATCTTTATCTACCTGTTTATTTGTCTGTCTTTCTATCTGTTTATCTATCTATTTATCTATTCAATATCTATCTGTCTATCTGCACACACAACACACATATGCATACACACACACATATACATTTGTGTGTGTGTTTGTGTTTGTGTGTGTATGTGCATGTGTGTGCATATGTGTGTGTGTGTGTGTGTGTGTGTGTGTGTGTGTGTGTGTGTGTGTGTGTGTGTGTGTGTGTATGTGCATGTGTGTGCATGTGTGTGCATGTGTCTGTGTGTTGTGCATGTGTGTATGTATTGTGCGTGTGCGTTAAAGAGTGTGCAGAAAATTCGCCTTCTCTCTCGAAAGCACTGACTTTAACTTCATAGCAAAAAAAAAGAAAAGAAAAGAAAAAAAATATATACCTACATATCATTGGAAAGGAAATAAACCATCCATTCACAATGAAAAAAAAAGAAAAAAAAAAAGAAGACAAGCACAAAAAAGAGATAAGATAGTAGACTGGAGAAAAATGGAAACCGAAAGACGACGTAAAGGAGAACAAAAAAAAAGAAAGAAAAAGAAAACTGAAAATGAAAGGAAGAAAAGAGAATGAGGAAAAAGAGAGAAGTAAGAAAATGGAGGAATTAAAAAGAAGAGAGGAAATGCTGAAAAAGAGCAAGAAATAAACAAAACTAAGGTTTCTAAAAGATCCCCCTAAAAAAATAATAATAATAAATAATAATAATAAACGAATAAAGAAAAAAATACACACAAAAGCAAAAACAAAAACGAAAAAAAACACAGAAAACGGGCGCAAGGTACCAAGAGCCTGTGAGAACTATACCACCTGGAGACGCAGACGGAGGCCGAAGGGAGATGGAATGGAGGCTGCCACATTCTCCTCCGCGGGGATCAACTGGCCATCATGTCAGGGGGGGGGGGGGGTCAGGGGGGGGGAGTGTACAGTCTGTGGCCAAGAGGCAGCGGGACCATGGCCGGGTATTGTCCCTTTACATAGCATGGCCAGGTGCGTCTGTTGGGTGAGCTAGGGAGGAAGGTAGGGAGGAGGGAAGGAAAGGTAGGAAGGGAGGAAGAAAAAGAAAGGAGGAAGGAAAGGAAGGGAAGGTGGAAAAGGAGGGAGGGAGGGTGGGAGGGAGGGAGTGAGGGATGGAGAGACGGTGAGAAGGAGGGAGGAAGGGAAGGAAGGAAGGAAGGTAGGAAGGGAAGGGGGAAAGGGAAGGGAAGGGGGGGTTGATGAAGGGTGGGAGGGAGGGAAGGAAGGAAGGTAGGAGGGAAGGAAGGAAGGAGGGAGGGAAGGAGGAAGAGAGTAAGGGAAGGGAGGGAGGGTGGGAGGGAGGAAGGGAGGAAAGTAGGAAAGATGGAAGGCAGGAAGGGAGAAAGGGAGAAAGGAAAGGAAGGGAGAGAGTGAGGAAGGGAAAGAAGGAATGAAGCAAGGAGAACAAAAATAAATAAATAAATAATACAAAATAAAAATAATGAATAAGTGAATATACAGACAGACAGACAGAGAAAGCGAGAGCAAGAGCAGCCAGCCAGGCGCCCGCCCAGACCAAGCCGGATGAGACCCTGCGCGCCCGCCCGTCCCCCAAGGTCCGCCCTCAGGGTCCGCCCTCAGGGTCCGCCCTCAGGGTCCGCCCTCAGGGTCCGCCCTCAGGGTCCGGTCCCTGACAAGCCGCCCTTCACTCTCGGCGCTCGGAGCACCTGGCCCTCAAGCCGTTCGGCGCCGTCGGCCTCTGCGAGCCTGGAGGAATCCTCCGGCGGAATCCTTCGGCGGAATCCTTCGGCGGAATCCTTCGGCGGAATTCTTCGGGGGAATCCTTCTGGGAATCCTCCTTGGCTCTCCAGGTCCTTCGAAATGGAGGCGGTGTTCGCTTTGCTATGGCTTGCTCCGCTTGCAATGGCTTGCTCCACTTGCTATAGTTTGCTATAGCTTGCTCCACTTGCTGGCTTGCTATGTTTGCTGTGGCATACTATGGCTTACTGTGGCTTGCTCCGCTTGGTATGGTTTGCTGTAGCTTACTCTGCTCAATATGGCTTGCTATGGCTTGCTCCGCTTGCTATGGCTTGCTATGGCTCGCTCCGCTTGCTATAGCTTGCTATGGCTTGCTCCGCTAGCTCAGGCTTGCTCTGCTTGCCAAGCTGCCGCATCTCCCGAAGGAAATCTGCGCTCTAAACCTTTTGGAAACGTCAGAGGAAATGTTCGGTCTAATCCTCAAGCTTGGGAGGGAGGTTTGCTATAGCTCGATCCAATCGCTATGGCTAGCTCCGTTTACTAGGCTTGTAATGGCTTGCTGTGGCTTGCTCCGCTTGTAATGGCTTGCTGTGGCTTACTCCGCTTGTAATGGCTGGCTATGGCTTGCTCCGCTTGCTATGCTTTGCTATGACTTGCTTTTGGAAACGTCAGAGGAAACGTTCGGTCTAATCCTCAAGCTTGACGCAAGATCGGAAACTAATTCCTGGAACACGCACAAGCCTTGGAACGGAGCTTGGGAATCACGACGCGGACGTACATTCTGTAGTACATTAGTACACCAGTCTTTATTACGTGCATTTTGGGAGGGTCTTGTGATGTACACTTTCGACGGGATGTTATGTACATTCTCGAAGGTCTTATGACGAACTTTGACGTTGTGTTAGTTTATGTTTGCATTGATTTCACGGCCGTTCATTCGTTCTGCTATTTACCATAAGTGATTTTGACTTTATGGGCTTAAACATCATTTATTTTAGTTATCTATCTCTTTAGTTAGCTGTCTGTTTTATCTGTGTTTGTTGTTTCTATGTTTGGTGTTTTTTATGTTGATCTATATGTTAATCGGTCTATATGTCTGTCTCTCCTTCCGTCTCTGTCTCTGCCTCCGTCTGTCTGTCTGTATCTCTGGCTTTCTCGCTTTCTGCCTCTGTTTCTGTTTCTTTCTTTGTCTCTGTCTGTCTGTCTGCTTGCCTGCCTGCCTGTCTGTCTATCTGTCTATCTAACTGTCTGTCTGTCTGTCTGTTTGTCTGTTTCTCTCCCCCCCCCCCCTCTCTCTCTCTCTCTCTCTCTCTCTCTCTCTCTCTTCTCTCTCTCCCTGTCCCTCCTTCTCCATCTAACTTCTGTCTCTGCCTTTCACCCTTTCTCCCTCTCTCCCTGTCAACCTCTCTCCTTCCCCTCCTTCTCTCTCTCCCTCTCACCCTTTTCTCATCCTCATTCTCTCTCCTTCTTTCCCTCTCTCCCTCTTCATCTCTTTCTACAAGCACGAACACCCATAAATTATCACTCTCTCCCTTTTCCCTGTTCTGTTTATATAATTCATTTTACTGTTTTCCCTTATTTATTCATTTGTTTGTGTACATTAGCTAAACTGATAAATAGTAAATTCTCTTGACGCAAATAACATGGAGATTAATATGGACGTCATTTGAAACATTTCACCCTGCAATATTTATATGAATATTTGTTAGTAAATGAGAACATTATGACAAAGAGAAACATTACATTTGAACATTTTTATTTATGAATTATAAATAAACACTAAAAAATGGTAAAAGGGGGAAACAAGTATAATATCAATATGGATGTGCACATTACATAATATGCTCATTTTTCAAAGGTCTGTATTTTCAGCGTGTGTGGGTTTTGAAAAGTTGGTAAGTCTATATTTATTAGAATTTTTTTTTTTTTTTTTTTTTTGAGACTGATGAAACAGAGGGAGAGTAGGGGGGGGGGGAACAAAGAGGCAGGGAAGGGGAGAGAGAGGGAAAGAGAGGAAGAGAGAAGGAAAGAGAGGAAGAGAGAGGGAGAGAGAGAGAGAGAGAGAGAGAGAGAGAGAGAGAGAGGAGAGAGAGAGAGAGAGAGAGAGAGGAGAGAGAGTGAGGAGAAAGAGAGAGAAAGAGAGAGAGAGAGAGAGAGAGAAAGGAGGAGAGAGAGAAGAGAGAGAGGAGAGTGAGGATGGGAGAGAGGGAGAGAGAGAGAGAGAGAGAGAGAGAGAGAGAGAGAGAGAGAGAGAGAGAGAGAGAGAGAGAGAGAGAGAGAGAGAGAGAATGAATGAGAGAGAGAAAAAAAACAAAAAAACACAGGAAACTGATACCATATATCTGCCAACATAAATGTAAGCATAGCTCGAAGAAATAGAAAAGAGTGAACAAAAGGAAGAGTATATACCAAGGCTACAATAAAAGCTCCTCACCTGACCTATAAAATAATAAATACAGACACTGGTTATGCAGTATTGCCACTGATACATCCCGGTAGATTTGATTACAAAAGCTGCTAAATGAAAACTCCATATTCCTAAATTTAATATGAAACATAATAAGTACGGTATCCATTATACCCTATAGCCGATGAATAAAAAGTAGCAAATCAGCATGGAAAAATTCTAAAATTGTTAAACTAAAGGCGTTTTTATGCCAAGGAAAGTCAGCTAAACTTCTCTTTCACGCAAAAAAAAAAAATCATTTGCATTGCATTCTATAACAACGAAGGCTATGGGTTTGTCAAAGACTGTTGATTCATAAGATGAGGGTGCAGAATGGTATTAATTATTATTATGTATATTAAAATGTTTTAGAAATAGTTAAATAGTTCAATTTAGGGATGCGAGCCCTGGAGAAAAGAAAACGGAGTTTCTCTGATTAAAATTATCATTCATTTAACAAGAGTAAGGCTGATACCGATAGGTTTATGAAAAAAAAGTATTCCCTTTACTAATTTAAGTTTTCTGTGTAGTCTAATTAGGCCTATATACTGCCCCCACCCTTCCTGTCCCTTATATCTCATGGGGGAAGGGGATTCAACACACTTTGTTAGCGAGCCCGTTCTCTTCCAATCTCAAACACATGTTCTTGGTAATCATCACTTCTCATTTCACATTTCTGTAGTTGAGGCTCTTGGCGTTTCTCTCTTTCTTTCTTTTCTTTCTTAATTTCTTTCTTTCTTTCTTTTTTTTAAATCTCAGTATGTCATCAATTCATGCTCAGGTAA